>NW_013565282.1:0-3153 GCF_000499605.1 Eimeria maxima | reverse complement strand
AGCAAAATTGTGAGACAACTAACTGATGACCTCATGCATGTGTCGTTAGCGAAAGTACATAACTCGCTTGCACTATGGGTTTGGTACACGGAGGTTGACGAAAAGTTACTGCCGAAAAGTAGATTCCCAATAACTGCACAATGCAAATGAGGGTCGTGCAGTCAATATCAGCATGCACAGAGTGATGGCAATAAGCCACACACGAAAACACGGAATGTGCACCCACACAAGCACGGCAAATATTAGCACAGCAAATATTAGACATTTCAGCCTAAAGGCCGAACGTCCCCCTTATCGGAGGTACATGAAACGCACACCGTGCTTACCATTGAAAAATGAGTGTCCCTGTGGGTGGACCGCAAAACTGGTAAGGCGGAAAGCTCCAGAGGTTTGATGAAGCAAGACAGGCAGAAGGTGGAAACGCATGTTCTTCGCCTAACAAAGCCCTTTGCAGCGCTACCCCATAAACCCTAAACATGGGCGAGACTCCCGCTTACTCCCTGTCAGCATTTCCGTGTCGCACCAGGCATTCCTAGTTTGCAGAAAATGTCGCACCGCCACACACTGGAAAACAAACTTGGTATATCCCGCAACCGCACCTACAGGGTTCCCAAGGGTCAGCACCCTTTTGATGTCGTGTGGAACAGCCTATGAACGTCGCTAGTGCTGCATTGGACATACATTCTTGTTGAGGCACGAGGTGTTTCCGAGTGCTCCACCAGCTCCGCCGCACGTGTGATTCCTTCTCTAAGACTCTAGGAATCGTTCACGGTGCGGCCAGCATCCATGAGCACGCAACCAGTTGCATGCAGGAGCACTTATATACTGTCATTTCGCGTTGATGGCTTAGGCTAAGGGGGCAACAGGGAGAAACTACTACATGGCCGTGCCGTCTGCGCAGCTTAGTTTTATGTTTGCTCCTTTCGGGCAACGCGGAATAAGCTCCCAAGTCAGCAAAAAGGAACAAACATTGCGAAGCTAAGTCCTTCGAGCGATGAATGTACAGCAACTACAACGTTTGCCATGATTCCTAGTGGAGGTTCAGAAACCCATTGTTTGGAATTCTTTCGCTTGAAACGCACTCCCTGCTGGCCAATATAACTACTCGCCTTGGAATCAGGCCGCCAACAGCGTACTGCCTAGACAGCCTGTAATGTCCGTGAAGAATGGCGCTACGCGTGTATCACAGCATGTCATCCACTTTCCGCTGCAAAAGGCATACAATCTGTAGTTCCAGAAACTCCCCTATGCGCAGCATGGTTTTGTTAAGAAAGCTCTACAAACCTCCAGCAGGTCGCCATGCTTGCCACGCGTGTGCCACGACTCACCATCTTTTCGTGTTCCGGGGAAGATCACGGTCTTCAAATGCTTAAGCAAGGGCTAGTATTAACCGATATATACTAGCAGGCGCTAGTATCAAGAACCATATTCCTAAAGTGGATTGCATCCCGCCCGGGGCCATTTGAACTGAAAGCGCTCCACCAGAATAACTACCATATTACGAAGTGGAAGGAGCGCGAAGCCAGCTTCCCATGTTTGTCTGAATATGCTGATGTCCAAACGGCAACCGTTCACATGCATTTACCCACATATGGAGTTGTACACCGTTGACCCGTTGATCACGGGTACGTTTTCAAAGACGGAGCGGCAACCTGCATCTGGGGACTGTACTACTCTCTACTGTAGGTAAATGGGCTGCTATGCCAGCTAGCATCGCCCAAAAGTATGGCTCTGACAAAGATGTGGGCCAATGCATACGTCGCAATGGGAGCGGGGCACTGCCTACTCATGATGCGTGTGCAACAATACAGCTGAAGCAACAGCGTTACACTGGCTACAATCATATCATACTCTCTATCCCATGAAAACACACCATCGCGATGTGACTGCTAGTATCGCTCTTCAAACGCTCAGCTGCCTACGTGCATGGTGGTCAAGACGAGGCACCGGCTGGGTCATGACGAATGAACAGCGCTCACTGCACCAGCTCCTATATCTGCCTCTCGCCAAGCATCCCCACTTCCACGAAATGTAGAAATTCTTAACGCACTCTCTGAACACTCGAACAACTAGCCGACGACTAGCGCGCTCGAGCTGTTGCCTCACTAGTTTGTTGACGGACCGTAAATCTGCAACCCGGATAACAGATGGATTTTGATCACCTTCTGTGATCCTTTCGAAAACAGCCAGCACATAAGCTCCAGAGAGACTAACGTTCGAAACGTTCGCTGTACTGTTCCGTAGAGGCTCACCGTAATTCGCAGGCCTTGAAGCATGGAATGTCTGGACAGACTGCTGCGGAGCAAATTCTCTAAGAGTAGTTGCGGCTACACTCGAACATTGTTCGTGTGCATCACAGGAAATGGCGCTTGACACTCCTGCCGCCAGGCATTTGCTTTTCCATTAAGCATACTAGCTGCCATCGCAATGATTGATGCATCCTGTGGTCGAATTTGTAATATCGTCGAAATATGCATACTCCAGAGTCTAAAGCGGGACTAGGTAAACAGACGATAGGCAACATGATGTTAATGAATGTGTTCGGAGAGCTCCACGCCGCGTCTACTTCCACTATTAGTGCTGGAACGTAAGCCCGCTGTAGAGGCCTCCGCGTGGTTTACAGTGACCAAACCAAAAACCAAAACAACATATCAGACGGATGTCCAAGGGAAGCCAACGCTTCGTTCGCACAGCTGTCAGGATACCAGCATGCAGTGAAGCCACGAATACCTGTGCCTGTGTAACAAGACGCACCAGCTGCAACACCCAGGCCAGGGAGGGCACGAGCCTCAGGGTGGAGAGGTACAATTCCTCTAATAGTACAAAAAGATTAAAGCTGGTGAACCTAAGCCAGCTTGGTGTGATGAGCACAAAGTCTCTGACACACACACACACACACAAACACACACACACACACACACACACACACACACACAAACACACACACACAAACACACACACAAACACACACACAAACACACGCACACACACAAACACACACACACAAACACACACACAAACACACACACAAACACACACACACACACACAAACACACGCACACACACAAACACTCACACACAAACACACACACAAACACACACACAAACACACACACAAACACACACACACACACACACACACACACACACAC
>NW_013565281.1:0-3897 GCF_000499605.1 Eimeria maxima | reverse complement strand
CGGTGTGAGGAGGAGTGCATTGGTGTGGTGTTTTGGATATGCTGTCTGCTCAGCCGGAGACTGTGAGTCCCAGTGAAGATAGGTTTATGGGAGATAGTGGCGTCTTGCGGTGTATATGGAGGGATGTGTCATACAATGAATGGTCGGACATTTGTGCAGGTAGTTGGATGGGTTGGGGTGGTGTGGAATGCTTGTAGCTGAGTAGATGTATATGTGAGTGGTATGTGTTGGCAGTGGGAGAAGGTGAGAGCACTGATTTGTTGGAAAAGGGTTGGAATTGTTCGGCGTATGGGAGCAACTGGGGCGAAATGGCGATATGTAGGGGAGGTCGCGTAGGGGTATGCAGCGTTCTGCTGTCTGTAGGGCGGTATGTCGAGGAGGCGCAGGGCGATGTCGTGTGTTTGGTGGTTGGCTGTTGTCCGGAAGGATGAATGTGCTGTCGTGATGAGTAACTGGGATAGCAGCGCATGGATTTGTGCAAGGGCGAGTAGACAGGGAGGTAGTGGAGTGGTGATGGTGCGGGTGACTGGGTGGGTTTGAGTGTAGAATGGGCGTTGGCGTTTTGAGCTGCTGGGATGGGTCCTGCCAGACGCGGGAAGCGTGCCGATGTGTTGACAAGCGGACAGTAGTGAAGGTCGCTTTCTTGTATCTGCTCAGTCAAAGATCGTGCGGCGCAGTATACCTGTGTTAGCTGGTTGTGTGCCTCTCACTTTGATTGTGGAGCAGCTTGGAATGTCACCCAGGTGTCGTGGTTTTGTGTTAGTAGGCGGATATAGTGCAGTGACGTGACAGGAGATGCATGTTGTTGTTTGCTTGTGGTTCTCGTAAGGCTGTAAGATGAGGAGGAATGGAATTTCTAACAACAATGTAAACACGCAAAGATAGTTACTGGCGTGTGACGATTCGGTGGGCAGCCTCAACACCCGTAAGGTTGATGCTGAGTTTGCTCCGCTGCTACCCCCAATACGGGCATTACAGCTATTATGCCAGCGTTGCGGCAGTGTTGCACGAGTGCTGAGGACAGTTAACTTAGCTACCGCACAGTCACCAGCACTGGACGGCTAAAACGCTCTTCTGAAAGCAGCACATTGCAGCCCTCTGAAAGAGTGTTTATCATGCATACTCAACCTTGAGATGCAAAAACGACGGCCAATTTACAATGATGGGTATATGTGTTCTTACCGTCTCTGTGAGTACCTGCCGCATGATGTACGGTGAGTGTTCGCGTTTGCGCGTTGTCCGTTTTTGAGGTAGCTTACGCACTTGGCTCTCTGCACTTTCAGGAAGTACGCTTATCAAGTGCACCAGGGGCATGTAGCTGTTTCGGCGTCTGATAGCAAACAGATATTCCCATGAAAAAAATGGCTGCTGAGAAAGATGTGTGCGCTTGCATCCATTGTGTATAATGGCGAGGGTCAAATGCATTGGTACTGTACTGTGAATCATGGAATTTTCATGGGGCGAAGGTAAGCACCAAGGTACCTGGTGTCAAACCATAGCGTGGCCGCGTCCTTTCGAAGTTGGCTTGTGCCTTTGCTCTTGTTACGGCAAGACTTGTCGTTCCGAGAATAGTTGACTCTATGGTGAAGCCCCAGCCGCTACCCTAGCTCAATTCCTACGCACGGACAGTTTCCTCGAAAGCACACACTTTCGCTGAGCAGAGGATATTGCCGGGATGGAATTTCTGCGCGCCAAATCAGGCGTGAGGCAAATGTGTACTACCTGGCAGTCTATTTCGCCTAGGGCAAGTGCACGGGCGCGGGCTATCTGATGCGCGCCCAAGAATTTTGTTGCTCGAGTTTGGTAGTTCTACATACAGTAATGAAAAAACGGCGTTTCAGCAGGAAGGCTGGGATACACTATCCCTCTAATCTGTCACGTGACTGCAAAGAGTCGCACATGGGAAAGGATCTGCTGCTGCCCCTAATGAAGGGACAAATACAACACATAGTAACGCCGCACGCAACCTCAAAGCACTGAATCCCATTCCATGAAAGAGGGTACTTTTAGGAGACCAAGAATAGGGATCAACCTGCCTCCTGCCGCCGGTACTATGTGCTTTCACAAGGGGCATACGTTAGGGTATCAATGAAGATGGCGGCAGGTGCTGCTGAGCTTGTTTATGCACTCGTCTAGCGCGTACGTAATTTTCCACGTAACAACCGATATTCTGGGCACCTTGAAGACAGCCAAGCGATAATAGGCCACTTCAGTGACCGCACACTTCACACGTAACTAACACTTACTTACAAGTAACGTGAAGGCTGTATAAAATGCGGAATCTACGGGTAGAAGCGTTTTTAATAGGCGAAACTGGACGGAGACATCAATGCGCTTGCATAGTTGCTACACTGTGACGGCTTTAGACGAATTTGTGGTCCTCTCGCTTGCCTTCCCTTTGGCAACGAGTGCCGCGTAGTGACTAGCTCTACCGTTTCTCACAGCCAACGTAGCCTGAGGAACTGCCATCGGCGCATGCACTCTACAACCGCTCCTGTCTGAGTGGCCCAACATGCCTATCGATTGTGTGCACTCCAACCGCCGTTCGCCGCGGTGTGAAGCTGACGTGCCTGCCACAGCTTTTCTGGACACACTGGCACAGCTGACGGCTAATCAAAGAGTGGGTCGGCTGAATAAAGCATCTGCAAAGCTTTAAGATCCAAGAGCATACTGTGCTGACATCCCAGAAAGTACGAACAGAGGTGATGCATGCAAGAGTCTGATATTCTATATAACTTACTGGGGTCGTTGCAGAGCACGCTTCTGTGAAGCGTTAGGGCGTGTATTCGTATGTGTCGAGAAGCCGTCTTAAGGTATAAAATGACCGCCCGCGTGCGTGACACTACAGTTATGCTTTCTTAGAACCAGTGGCCTCTTTTCTTCCCACAGCCGCTGGAACACACAGCGGTATTGCGAATTAACGAAGGCATCGATGTGTCTCTTTCCTCGTAGAAAGCTGGATAAAATGTCTGAATGGAGCCTCATTATAATGTGCCGTGATGTAATTACTGGAGTGTGAGCATCACCTTTCACCTATTGGAGAGTTGCGGTGGATATGATCTGTTATCGGATACACAAGGATAATTGTTTCTCTGACACTTGCCGCTTGCCCACTAGCCCACAGAGAAGCAAGATCGCGTACGAAGAAATGCGCAGGACGCGTGAACGCAAAACGGCTTACCACCTTCGCTAATTCGGCTTAATGAAGCAAAATCAAACGCGTGACGTGCTAGAGCAAAGCAGTGTGTGCAGGCTACCTGAACGTTTGTAGCCTGTTGCCTTCTCGCACTCAAACATGCCCACTGCTGATACGCTTGCGTCCTGAATAAGCCCACATAACCACGTCATGCCTGAACACTGGACCAAACGGTGAACATCCAACCATCGTACTCGAGTTCGCTCGCGAGTGTTACCTGATCGGTACTGTGTAGCATGCATTCACAAGACCAAGGGCGTACATGGAACGCCACGTTCAAGACAAAACGATTGCTTTGTGGATCCCTGGGCTATTCAACGTCTTGACATTTACAGTGTGTCATCGCACGGCAGCAGATACAAGACACGCGCAGGCATGTGAGATCATTTCTCGCGTCGGCGAAGTTAGTGTGAGAGGGTCCTCCGTTGGGTTGCACTCTCCACAAGGCTGTGAAGCCAGCACGATACTGCCAGTTGGCTTATGCCCCGCTTGTAGCTTCACGAAGCGCGGATTTAGTCAATTGTCTCCCTTCTTGAAGCTACTGCAAACGCCAAAGCAGCGCCTCTAACATCTTCCTCTTGAAAAAACGATTTTACTGCTTGTTGAACCGGGTCTCCTTGTTTTTATGCGCCTAGGCCAATTCGTAATGTGCTCGCTTTTCCGCCACAGTTCACGAAGTTAAACCATACGACGTGAAGCGA
>NW_013565280.1:0-4217 GCF_000499605.1 Eimeria maxima | reverse complement strand
GCGGAGCAGTCATCTGGCGCTAAGCATAACATGATAGGGCTACATGCCTGCACAGAATCCGTGCAAACCGAGGGTCAGGACAGGCTTCTTTTTTCACAATTCTTCTGCATCCCTAGTGCTTGACTGGAATAAAACAATAGTAGAGGCCAGCGCATCTGGGTCTGCGCTGTCCGCTGCGGGTATTGCAATATCTTGCCAGAAGAGGTATACGCATTCCACAAGACGTGCCTTCAATCATTACTGCTGAAGAGTAGCCTGCAGGCCAAGTCAAGTGGAACTACAAAAGCTAACAAGTAGCAGTATGTGCTCCAGAAGACCCCTTCTATTTACTGGAAAATCAGAATGCATGACGATCTGGGTGGAGCGTGCTGCAGCGCACAGGAGCTGCTACTTAGCTCTCGCCTCAGCAATAGGTTGCCAAAGGTGGCAGATATCAGATGGCACTGTTGACGGCGTGAAGCGGATACGAACTGTTTGGCAGCGCAGCTTGCTGCAGCAGCAACAGCTACCCAAGTAGTCGTTACTAGCGACCCCACAAACCAAGTACTACTAGGATACTGCCTGCATGCCTGCCATACCACATACAACTCACTGCACGGGTACTTATTGAACAGCCAGGTAACCGGTTCCCTCGCAGTGTTTTGAATAGCGATCTTGCTGGGAGCCGAGTACTTGGTACATAGCAGTAATGATACGAATCGCTGCACTATTTCTTGCACTGTTACTAACCGCCCACACCACCGCTTTTCTCGCGTGAAACAATCTGCTGCCGTGGTTGCTAGCCATTTACACAGCATATGCAATACTAGGGTTGTGTATTTTTGACCACTCTAAGCATGCGGAAGACGCTCGTTTGCCACAGGGAGAGACTGCTGAATATGCAAACAGCACAGGCGTTTAGCTGCGAGTACAGGAGGCCGCAGCGGCAAAAATTCAACGACGGTTCGGGTCCACGAAATGAAGTAACGCGGACTCTTGTCAACGCGCAAACTGTGTAATTATACCCCAAGCCGCTATCTAGAGTTTCCACTAGCTCAGTGAAAAAGAGCGTCATCTTCTTCCCAGAGCTCCCAAGAGGAATTCTCGAAAATGGAGTTGTGCCGTAGTTTAGAAAGGATGTCCCTTTTTAATTTAATAATGATGTTAGGCGGTGGGCGTACTCCCGTCTTGTAGATAGCCAGTGCGTCACTCAGCCGTTGGCAAAAGGTTGCCAAATATTCAGTGTTACTGTGAGTGAAAGCCTTTATTTCAACGTTGGCATCAGTATCGAACCGTCCCACGAAGTGTGGCCACCAGCTCTGGATATTCGCTTTATCCCCTAAGACCTGGATCGTACTGACCACATAGTCAAACACCATAAATGTCGCTGCCAGCCTTCTAACAATGTAGAACGGATTCGATTTAGAGGGAGAACTGGTTAGTTTTTGGCATGCGTAGGCAATGAGGCATCTGCACGCAGCCATCAGCTGCGACACGTCTTGGCCGGTTAGGCAACGCTTTGCAAATAGCATGCGCATCACATTGAAATCTTTCATTGGACTACCCCTAGTAACGTTGCTTGACAGAGCAATAACACCATTGAATAGTTGTGTGATGTCTTTGGGAATTGTTGGTGGGAGCCGCACAAAAGGATGAAGATGGGTCTTGCCTGCTAAAGTCTGTCCTTCCTTCGCAAACTTCATTTCGACCAATTGACCAACAGGTGTTGAATGCTGTGAAACACCAACATCATCTACTCGTTCTTCCGCCTGCTGCGCACCTTCTCCCACTGAAGTCCTCTCTTGGAACACTTCTTGATCAGATGCCATTTTGGCTGCATTCTGCTCGGCACCCGTAGATAAGTCATAGCCCGCAGCCTCATTGGCTTCCGTATCACTGGATACAAATGATGCCTCTGCTGCTCCACTTGTTGAGGTGGCTTCTGGAAAACATGTTGGCCTCATGAGTTTTGTGTCATTATACGGGGATTCTCCTCTTTGGGGTACCGGCTCGTCTCCTTTTGGGGAACTTGCTTTTGCAACTGGCGATAACCAGTCTTCGTGGCTATGACGTGTGCCATCAGGTCCTAACATTGATACAAAGGATGCCCCTGTAAGTACTGCTGGATGCTTCATTAGTGTGTGTGCTGAAAAACCTGTTAGCCCCATGCGTATTGGGCTATTGTGCAAGGATTGTCCTCCTGGGGGTCCCTGCTCTTCTCCTTTTGGGGAACTTCCTTCTACATCTCGGGACAGCCAGTCTTCAGGACTTTGGCCTTTGGCATCAGATCCTGAACTGGCCCTAGGGCTGGACGCCAACCTAGCGCTAATGGATACCTTTGGTGAAGCGCTTGGTGAGGGAATTACTCGGGTGGACGCGCTTCCTAAAGAATCGTTACTGATGCGCCGTCGTGCAGACTTCCTTTTTGGGGCGGCAGCAGGCAACCACGCCGTCCCTTCAGACCTAGACATCTCCCCTTGCGACGAGTAATTCAACGTATGGTCGCCCAATAGTTGACTTTGTTCACGTGCAGAAGACTCATGGGTGAGACCTCGTGCCCCCGCTTGCAACGGCTGTAAACTATTCTCTCTCGCGCGTTCAAATGCTTCTCCGGATTCTCTCAACATGAGGAACAACCTAGCCTTCTTCGCTTCTGGCGGCTCATCAGGCTCGGAAACATCGTGTGAGAGCCCAAGTTCCTCCCTTAACTCCAAACAACCTTCCAAAATGCTTTCAAGTTCGTTTTCTTCCCCATAATCAGACAAGTGCCGCTGCACTAGCCCTGTTGCTCTTCTGTCGCTGCGATGGATCTTACAGAAGGCTAGCCAAGCAACAATAACCACAAGTGCAGATGTGGAAGCCAATATGGAGGCAACCCTGGAGAGCTTGTGGACGGGTCGTTCTTTGCGTAATCCAGCCCCGAGCCTGAACCGAATCTTGTCCGACAGCAAAATATCAATCGGGGAACCAACGCTGACTGAACCTCCTACCTCATGGGATAACGAAGAAACAATCGGGTTCCACGCTCTTTCCAACTTTGGCGGGTGTGCCTCGCCCACTGCACGCGGAGGCATTTCCGCATCAGCACTACAAAACGCTCAGTTCGGGTCGGCAATTGAGAGACTTTGCGAAGGCAAAAGTGAACTCATGCACTTCGAAGATGCCTGGGCCAACAGTTTGTGCAGTCTTCTGTGGTGTGTCCTTCGGGATCAGATTTGGCAGACAAGAAGTCAGGGTGGGGACCGGTGGCGAGAATGTGGCACCGTGGTGAAGTGTACACGTTTTATTAGGAGATATTAATTTATGGTTTTATTCTGAGATTTATTTTCCGGATAGATGCAATCTAGCAGTTTTTTCTTGCCTTCCGGGCCTTCTGTGTAAGATGAAGTATATAAGTACTCTGGTTGGCATGGCAAAAAGAGTCGAAAAGAAACCTGTGCATCAACTTGCCATCCTATTCATTTCCACAGAATATAATGGTGTCAATTCACGCTGGTGAGTAAAATGAAAACGCATTAGAATGAGTGTGAGCAGACAATTTACTCGGTCGGTGAGGATCGACGAGTGGAGCAGTGAACACGTGGGACGATCCCGCCCCTCTCGTGCAGCATCACCGGCACCGCTCACTACGGAATACACCGAAGGGGTATATAATGTTTAGACCCCCATTGCAATTTGCTTAACAGCAGAATTTCGACTGTTAGTTAATCAGAAGAGTTTAGATCCGTGCATTCTGTCGGACAACTAGCTTTGTCTCGGGGAATAGCAGAGGCAGGACCTAGCTCAAACAAGGTCTCATTCAGATCTATTGGCTGTTTACATCAGTAAGACCAAAGGGTCATGGACGAAGATTCCATTGTCTTGCTTATTAAACTGCAAATTGAGACCACCACAAGGTGGTGAGCAGGAGTCCATCTTTGCCTACAACGATGGCGTAACTGGACATCTTGTTTACGGGAAGCATGACTCCACCCCGGCATACAAAGATGCCACGACTGGCGATTTTGCTTGCTAGTGCTGTTCAAAAATGAAGATCACAGCATAGAGGTAGTAGTATCATACGCCATTAGCGTGTGGGAGGAGGACACCGAATCAAACCCAGCGGGTACACTACAAAGGCGAACAATCCCGGCACTACATTCTTCTCTAATTGGTGCACATCCCCTGGAGTATGTGGCTCTGGACTCAGAAAGATTCGATTTGCCGACTTACTCAGCATCAAACACTGTATTAAATCG
>NW_013565279.1:0-3194 GCF_000499605.1 Eimeria maxima | reverse complement strand
AAGAGCCTCATGGCTGGGCGCGGGCGAAAGGGTCTGCTGCAATGAATTTGCCGCTACCTTCTTGTGTTTATTTAGAAGGATTGACAACAAACAAAACTTGCCTCCTAGCCACTGTCTTAGGCGTCTTATATCCTTTATTGACTCTCTTCATGTTAGTACTGTGGCTCGATGTTTCTTAAATTTGAGACCCGAGATTGTATTCCCGTCAACTTACTCCTACTCCTACCACTGTACCTTCCCACTGCGGTCTTGCTACACAGCAGTAAATACAGTGCCTCTCATCATCTGCCTAAAGAAGTATCTGGCCACCCTTAACTGCATGATACCTCTAAGCAGGAGCTGAAGGCGCTGATCTCATGAGCGGTGGATCTCCATTGTGCCTGCGTGGAGGACAGCCAGCTTCCCAACTGCAAACACGCTACGATCTCGGCCGTACTAATCAGGTCCACATCGGTGTAATTAATTGGTTGTTGAGATCCCTTTTTGCCGAACGAAAGAGTCAACGCCGTTGCCACTGTTGCACCACAGCTTCTGATTTCGCGGTGCAGCTGGTCCATTGGGTGCCATGAGAACATCATTTTTCTGCCGTAACATGCTCCAGCACGCGCAGACCTACTAGGGTTTATGGACGAAATACACGCAGTGCTGGAGCTATTCGTCAGTTGCCGCGGAAGCGGCTGGCCTCTTGTGCGCTTAGAGGCAGAGCAGCAGCTGCTGACGCAGCACCTGCTGATGGTACGTTACCGTTTGTTCAATTGCTCTGGGCTGCTGAGTCCACCAGCATCCACATTCAGTGTCAATATATGAGCCTATGGATGAAAATTCAGCACTTCCATTTATGCTCTCTTTGCAGGCAGCGCCGATGGACAAGGAGGAAATCGAAGACTTAATCAAGAAGTGCTTTGAAGCAGATAACAATGGAGAAATAAATTTCCTCAGCTTCTGGTCAGGTCAGCATCTGATATTCCTGAGTTGAATTCCAACTGTTGACTGTTGTTGATCGTTGTATTCACCCCTTTATGTATCCCGGCGAATTGTTCTTCGCAGGGATGGAGAATCTCCTCGAATTGCTGGGGATCCGAGAGCCGGCCTCGCATGTAGACGATAAGGTTTATGGATTGCAAATTTTCAGGTAGGAATTGCCAGCAGGTGTGCTCGTTACTCCACATCATTACAGTTTGCTATAGCTTGTGCGAATTCGGACCCATACGGTTGTCAGTTTTCCAGAAGGTTTATTATTATCGCTTTCCTGACTATTCGCAGGGATGGTCTGCTTGCTGAGGCCATCAACAAGCACCAAGGACCCACAAGCAGCGTGCTGCTCTCGAGAGACGAGGTTCTACGCATAATTGACCAGACGAACAAGGCAGTTACGTCCCGTCATAGCAGGGAAAATGCGGAAGGCACTAGGCGCGACGAAGGATCCTGCCAAGGGGGTGATAGCTGTGCTTCAAGTCTATTTTGGGATGAAGTGTACAGAGAGACAGCGCTACTGGAGTCAAATTCTGTTCTTTCAATTACTGAGCTTTCCATGATGGTTTTTGGATTTCTTAAGAGCTATCTAAGGCAGGAACCCGCAGGAATGAAACACTCGGAAGGGGATCCATCCAGTGTTGGCAAGGCAGTCGAGCAGGAAGAAACTGAACATGCTGTGCACTCCGATGCATGGAGGATCAGAAGCGGTGTCTCTGATGCAAGCTGTGAGCCAGCTGCACATGCCGTGGCTGGCATTCCTGCTGGGCTCAGGCATGATGAAGCAGTTGGACAGAACGTGCACAGACGTATATCGGGTTCTGCTAATAGGGAAAGTGGAAATGTGGATGGTAGCTACAGCCCTCCTATGACGCATGGGCGGTGGCAGGAGTCTGGGGATAGAGAACATTTACGGGAACATCGGAAGCATCTTCAAGACCGTGCCGCAAGCAGAAATGATATTTCAAGTTCTACTGTAGGTGGATGTGAAAGAGGCTCGGAAGGTCAAACATATCGAGAGGTTTCTGAATCGGAACATTTTGATGCCTCGCACATTTTAAAAGGGATAGACTCTGACGACCCTTGTAAGTTATCAAGTGAATCTGCATGTCTGTGCAACAGTAGTCAGGGTGGACAACTTACGTAACAGCTGATAGGTTGTGGTGTCACATCCGTTTGTGCAGTCTCGCAGCTGCGGCATTTGCTGATATTTGCCGGGGAAGTTGTTGAGCGTGGGGTCGTTTCCAAGAAGGACGTGCAGCAACTACGGCACGTGAATGCAGCAGCAGTCGACTGTGTGGACCGAATACTTGTTGAGCGCGACAAAAGAAATGAGGTAAGTCACTTCAGCTCGGATGTTGATATAAGAGGGAGAACGCTGTTATATTCGATCACCTCTGGTGGGCGGTGCAAATAACCTGCCTACCGGGAAGGCGCCCATCTCTGAGAACCCACGGAGTGCTGTGTTCATTCCCTTACTTTTAATATCTATATTTGCTACAGTCGACTACTTCAGTATGTGAGCGTGCGCGCCTGCTACATTTTTGTCAGGAGGTCAACGACGCAGTGTTGTCCCTTAGAAGGATGCGAACAGAAAAACAGCAGCTAATCGAGCGCCTCACGACGGTCGAGCACCAACATAGTCAGTTGCAGCTGCAGCAGGAGCAGCAACTTTGCGAACGCGAGAAAGCTGGCCAACTACAGGCAGCCCTGGATTCGGAGCGGCAGGAGCGCGAGCGCCTTCGAGCACTACTACGTGGTAAGCAGGCCTGGGGCTGCTTGCAACGTGAGCATGCGACGTTAAGAAGTCCCACAAAGCTGTGAGACGTTCTAATGGCGAGCACTTGTTTTGTGCTTGTTTTTCTCGCAGATAAGGAGGAGCATCTGATGGATGTAACCCACGAGAGAGATGCGCTACTTGACAAGATCTCATCTCAAGTACAGACAAGTCACGCCCATTCTTAGAGAGCTTATGAGTGTTACAGGAACAGAGCTCTTTGCTTCCTTTCTAGCACATATTGTCTTCGCTGTCTTTTACCTCTTGATTCGGCGCAGAATGATGAATTCAATCGCCTTTTGGAGGTTGCGCAAAAGGAGAAGACCGACTTGAATAAAGACTACCGCCAACAAACAGAAACTTTAATGAGTGCGCTTTCTTTCCCTCTTACCCCAGCGATCTTTAGGCTACACACGAAGAGCCACTATATATATATATATATATA
>NW_013565277.1:0-3842 GCF_000499605.1 Eimeria maxima | reverse complement strand
GACTACGTCGCTCTGCAGCATAAAGGCTAAAATGCGAGTCACATTTTTGCAAGATTTCACCTCAAATATTCCTATAGAAAACAAATGCTGCTGCACGCTGCAATTTTTCTCGCTCACTACTAAACGCTTTCCATGCATGAGATAATGTTGCTTAGCTTTCTGTAGTCACCTCAGTAATGTTCAGGGCCAGCACATCTGACCCCAAATGATAGCGTGAACCAACGCGGTTCTCAATCTTTCACTTGGTTCGCCTAACGGCCAAGTTTGGTACGCTTTCAACAGGAAGATATCCAATTTGGCGTAGCCAACATCCTCGATACCCCTTTTTTCGTGAACGAAGGCAACTTGGAACAGGCACGAGAAAAACGGATATGGGTCTGCAAGACGTCAGATAGAAGTCGTCCATTTAGGCAAAAAATGCTAACTCATCAAGTACACTAGTTCAGAATGCCAGCAATATACTGTCCGTGGCATGATCCTCGAAGGCGTTGGCTTGCTGCAGGGTACGAAGAATCATGCCGCACTCTCTGAATCACATTTGAGCCCAAATCACGTTGGGAGGTGCTACTGTCTAGTGGCAAAAAAATTCACGTCTGCCGCGTTGAGGTTAAAATGCGGCAACGCATTGTGTTATCCCTCACTGCGTAAAATTTTCAACTTTGGTTTAGAAAGTGCAAATGGTTTGATGGCACGGTGGCAGGTGGATTTTCTTTGACTGGGAAAGCAAGAGGAAAAAACAATTTGCATATGTGCATGTTAGGTGTATAAATGCCTAAATATGCTCATTGACTGTGATAGGCACTTACGCACGGTGGTGAATAGGCTTCGTTAGGTGTTTATTTGCCACGCGGTGTAGACAAACACATGCCAATTGCACCAAATGAATTAGTTCGTGTTGGTGCTCAGAAACCAGTTGCATGCCAGGGAATTGGCGAGACGAGAACCAGGGTTACTTGCTTACATCGTGCGAAAAGACAGTGAAGTAGAGAGCAGCAAAAGCTGCACAAGACTGTGTTGAGCAACCATGCAGCGAGTATCCCAGTAACACCCAGTAGCCCTCAAAACTAGCGTGCAACGTTGGGAGACCTAGCGGAGTTACCACAGAAGTGGTCTTTGCACGATTTAACGTATTGAACAGTGGCGATGCCCTCTCCACTGTCGCAAATTTCCAAGTAATCTCATAAGACTACAAGCAACGGCTTCGAACAAAATATAGTATCGTCTGCCGCAGGTCACCGTAATCATCTGGAGAGTTTAAATTAATGGTTTTTCCGTCTAAGTAGACGCACTCGCTAAAACAAGGCAAGAAGAAGTGCGACGCATGCAACCGCGATGGGTCTACAAAATTTCAAGGACCCTCCTGCACACCGCTTTTCAAATTAAGCGTTTGAACCCCAAAACGCCAGCGTCAGCTACCGACCCCCGCACCAGGCCTCCTATACCACTATTGAGAGCAAGTAAGTGGGCAGCAGCTTCAAAAGAGCACCCGCACTTATGCGAAATCAGGTACCGATGCTCATTTGATGTTGCTGCTACCTTATTCTTGCCAGAAACGGGTTCATCATATGCCGCTGCATCTGCTCATTCCATGCACTTGGTCCCCTTCAAATCCTGAGGTCTTAAGTTTTACTGTGTGGTTTCCAAGCTACAGGGTTCTGATGGCTAGGAAACTTCGTCGTCGAACCTCTGCTGAGCGCCGTGTTGAAAGAGGGTCACGCAAGCAACGCACTTCCTAAAATGCATCACACAATATGTATTGGCTAAAATCAGGGTGTGCTTAACTTTGGACGTTCTTCTTGTAGCGTTGATAAACTTGTACGACTATGACTGCCCCTCCAGAAATGGAGACGGCAAACGCACGCAGTGTCACTGCTCAACATCGGTCGAATTTCAGCGACGCGCCTTTTAAATAATGACATACCTTTTGGAGAGCGCATGAACAACTGAAACATCCAACAAACAGCAAATCGCGAGAGCACTGAACACGGCCTTCCATACTCCCAAACGTTTCGTGCATCAACGCGCAGAACAACATGCTGAATTGGAAGTGTCTCTCACGTTTCACACATTTCACCAATCAGCCACGCTAGGCTCCTCTAGAACTCCCTAGTTAGAAAGTTCTCCTGAGTGGCCAAGGGTACGTGATTGGCCCGTGCTGCATGTGAAGCCTGTGCCTGTGTTCAACTACTCCACAAGGCATTTTGATTCTAACACCGATCTATAGTGATTTTCGAAGTGCACGCCCATTACGTCGCAGACCAAAACCAGATTCAACAATGGCTGGTACGTGTAACATACGGACTGAAGAAGTGCATGCATAGGGGAATAAGTACATCAAAGTCTGTTTTCAACTTCCAAAAGGTATTGAGTACCTACGCATCGAAGAAGGGTGGGGACTACTCCTGTAATACACGAACAGTAAAACTACCCAACCTAGTGCTGCGCTGGAAAACCCAGCATAGGTAAGCGTGGCTGTTCTGTAAGCCTAAGTGAACGAATGAATAGCCGCATGTTCTGTTGACAATGCCTGGCGCATTCACTAATGACGGTTCTCAAACTCTATGTCTCCATCGCAGTGTAAAAATCACAGCCCGCCCCCGATTCCGTCGCGGAGTCGGCTGTCGACACAAGTCTGTCAAAACGGACAACAGAGGAGCGTTTTTCTTTCCGAAAAATAACCTATCATTCTCTCACTTGTCGCCTTCTCGTGTGCTACGACAATGACTCAGAACCGCTGCCTATACCGGAACAGCGGCACATGCTGCTTCCCACCGGCGTTTGCCTTCGGCGAGGCCAGGTATGCCATTCCCTAATTAAAATCGTTGCGTCATTCGCGTAATCGTGATGATAACGCCATGAAAATTACCAAAATATATCCTGAAACTTTTTGTTCTCCAGATTAACACAAAGCTCAAGGGACTTGAAAATCCGTATGCAGAGTGCAGCGACAACGCGGGCGCCAAAGCAAAGTCGTCCCTGCAAAGGGAATGCCAAATGACTTGAGAGACGCAGTCGTATCCAACAATTTAATTATTATGCACAGACTAACTTCCTGGACAATCTCGGGATGTTCGTACCGTATGCAACATGAGCAAATACATGACGTTACTACTGCAGTCCACGCATAGAGCACACCGTTTGGGTACTTTCGTGATAATTTTCAAGGTGGCACTGCACGGCTGCCTTTAACGTGGCTAGGCCATTTGCGTTGGCAGCGACGGCTCTGTTTCCAAGAACTGGAATGGAGATCATGGGTGAAGGCGATCGTGGGCACAACACCAGCTAAAGAATCATCAATTAATCACCCCCTAAGCAAGCATTAGATGACTCTGGAATTGTTTGCACCAAGAGTGGCACATCAGCAAGCAAGCTTTTGTGGTCATGCCACTCGGTACGTGCATTTGCAGGAAGAACTGCTTTCCCCAATGTACCCTTTCGGGAAAAATGTAGCTGGTAAGCCCTCGACCCGGTGCTGATTTGTTGACAATAATGAAGGCTTGAGATTCCCCAATAACCCACCGTGCAACTAACAATCCAGCGCTCAAAGCGAAGAAGCTCACAGCTGGACTATGCATCGCACATTGCAACGTAACGCTCTCCGTTTCTTTAAAGATCGAAATGCCAGGATTGTTGACCACGAAAACGTCTCCAGCCATATTGCAGACGCACAGCACAGCCCTATACCATTACAGTAGTATGCAGCATCCTCAGGTGTGCAACATACCTTCTGTATCCGGCAAAATGATAAACTCGACCTTGCGTCTAGAGCCTGTGAATCTGTTAGTTCATGCTCCACCCCGTCCCGAGGTCTTTTCATTAGAAATCATCCGTTCACGTTCGGC
>NW_013565276.1:0-3405 GCF_000499605.1 Eimeria maxima | reverse complement strand
TATATATATATATATATATGCGAAAAATGCCGCTGGCGGAAGCCACCAGAAGAGGTGCATGTGTCTGCCTTACTTGCGGGTTGTTGGCTCACACCTTGTGGCGAAAAGCATCAACAATAATGGGGCTGTGTCGCCGCACCTTGTGTATGCTCCAAAGTACCTTCCGTAGTAACGGTTTCTCTGTCGACGGAAGTCTCTGTTGCAGGAGGAGATATCACGGGCTTTTCACTCCTTTTTTCTTCGCACCGTTGTTGAATTCCGTTGTTGTGCAGCGCGTACGGGCCCCGATGCCTAGGCTTTCCAATGTTCCTACAGCAGCTTGGAAGTTATTGCGTTCTAGGTTGACATGATTGCTGGATAGGCTGGAGCTGTATTGGAAATTGCGATTCCTCCGAACGCCGTCAAGTGGCACCTCCCGGCTTCCATGCCTGCGACTTTATTTGAGTTGCAGTCGATACAAAGTACCTAGCTGCAAGGGAGACTGCCATCGTCAGCTCCTGCTTTCATCTCATTGTGGTCGGCCTGGTCGAGGTGGCCGCACCACGTGAGGTTCCCAGCTAGAACATTCTGTTATCGGAGGGCATGATTATATCGAACGCATTCTGACGCAGCGAAGTTTTTATACTGCTTGAGAGCCCGACTCAAACATGCGGCGCTGAATGCATCTGATGTCATACGGGGTTATTTCAGAAGCCTCTAGGACTCAGGGGAGCTTCTAATTGATAGGCAGTGAGCTCATTTAGTTTGGTAAAGTGTAGTGTACGCTTGGAAGCTTGCTCTCTAGAAGGGGACAATCTGCACAAGCATGCCCCGTCATCAGGTTTGCCGGTTGGACCCATGTATAGAGCTTCACGAAAGCAATATCATGCTTTTTTTGCCAGTGAAAGTCATAGAATGAGAATGTAGCTATTGCTGATGAGCGTCCACCTCATAGGCAGTCAGTTGGTGAGTCCACACCAGCTGAAGCTGAAGGTCTTCTGGAAGGATGATTTACCGGTTGTCCAGGGGGAAAACAAAAAAGGAATTTAAGACAGGTCCTTGCCTTTTCACTTGAGCCGCTGTAGTACTGACGAGCTAGTTTGACTGTGGCTGGGCCCTTAGAGTCTCGCTGCTGTTTCATTATTTCGTACGTTCTGTCTTGTGGCCGGTCCTCAACCATACTCGGTGCTGCATTGACACGAGACGCTTGCTGTACTTCGGTGAAGATAGGGGGGATGCACTATCTTTTCGAGCATCGCCTGTGCAAGTACCCGCCGCGCGCAAGTGGAAGCGGATGAGCAGTGGGCGTTGCACGGAGGGGTGCACATACTCAAGAACAGCAAGTGAATAGTTTGCAGGAGGAACCCGGGGTTATCTCTTTACAGTTGGAGTCCACAGGAGAACTCCATGCCGCCTGCCGCCGCTCCGTCACTGATGCAAATCTTGGCTGGGATCCCCCTTTGCGCCTTTGGCCTATCTCCAGTGAGAACTATTCCGAGGATGACTGTGATGGTTCCGCCCGAAGACTACCGAGCAGCTACTGTTCGAGCGGTGCAGGCAGCTGGGCATTGGAGCGGTGCAGGTGTTGAAGGCTTCGTGTGGGCCGCAGCTGTTGCAGGCGGCAGCATGCCGTCACCACATCTGAACTAAGCGGCGCAAACTTCAGAGATAGTCAAGGGCGTCTTAAAGGCTCTTTCGTCGTCTCCGGTGATGCCCCGCCCTGCGTGGCTAAGTGCTTGCAGATGTGTGGAGGATGCAGTACCACGGCGTCCGGCTGCGTATGAGGGGTGAGGAAGGGAGATTGCACGCGTCTGCTCAGTGGTGGAAGACGCTTTGTCGCCATATGAGTATCTGCATATCTGCAGTGTATAAAGAACTCCGAATGCCCTCGTCCCCGTATACTGATAAGCGAATGCAAAGTAATTGGTTTGGAAGCTGCACCGCAGCATTTCGTGTGACTGCTCAACTAGAATGCTTGCTGTGAGTGTGCGCTGACGGATTAGAAGAACGAGGGGCTTTTGTCAGCGGCTAGTTTTCTGGGTGTTCGGGAAAGCCCGCAAGAGGATTTGCCATATGCAGCCGCAGCGCTTCTTTGCTGTGGTAACCGATGCGGGGCGATTGCTGCTTATGGGCCCAAAAGGCAGAACACTTCGAGTAAAGCTCCACGCTACACAGGAGTGTATCCCGGATTGACAGTTTATTTCAGGGTGAATGGAGAGAGCTACAGAGGCATACGGCAGAGGCCGCACGGACAGACCCGGAAAGGATATCTGTGTGTAGGTCTTGCAGAGAATGCAGCAAGGGAGTTTATCTAGCTTTTTGCATACAGTAGGGACTTAGAAATGCAGTAAATTTGGGTAGAGGTGGGTAGACGCTTTCTCGTATTTCGGCTTGTTCAGAAGACGGTCCTCCTTGCAACAGGCGGCAAAATATACACCGAAGGAAAGGACATGCTCATCTACTCCAGTCCAAAATGACAACTATAACCTACTATACGCGTCAGAGGAATCCAGTGTACCTGTATGGGCCCATTTCTATTCTACGGATGTAAGCTCCGTTGCTTCTGCTGCCGTCATGGGGCTTGATCAGTGCATGATATTAGGAACGCGCTTGCAAGTGTCGACAACAAGCATTGCGTTCTTGTTGTAACGTCGCGTGCTTACGACGCGTGAATATTGCATGCAGTGCCTGTTGTGGAAGGGGGCATACATGAGGTCCCAGTCTGCCGCACTAAAACTGCGAACGAACGTGCACACGATTTCACCAGTGGAACCTTCGCCGGAGGGCACGTTTGCTTCACCCATTACGCCAAGAGCTCAGGACAGAGATACTGCTGTTACATCTTCACCGTCGTATGAATTTGCGGGTTGGATATATTTGTAAGGAAGCGCGGGGGCCTTCCGGTAGAACAGCCCCCCACCGCAATTGCCTCTGTTCCAGCGCCTGCCACGTAAACATTACTACCTAGTCGCGACCGCAGCAACTGTGTTTCGCATGACAAGAAACCATTGAGATTACAGCAGGAACGGTCGCGTCGTCGCCGAGGTAGCGCGAGCTTAGCGTATACGCCAGCATTCTCACAGGATTCTGGCGCCCCAAGCCCGCTGGAGTTCATTGGCGCTACAGCAGTTATCGTTCATGCTTTTGAAGCCTAATTCTTGAGGATTGGAGGGAGGATAAGCACAACTCTTCCCGCCTAATTTGTGCGCTCTCTAGCTTGACGACAAACGGTGACAACGGCCGATTTTCACGTTGCTCTCCCCCTTTGTACACTATTTAACTCCCTCACTACTTTAATTGCGTCTCTTCGTCGACGACTTCAAATGCAAGCTTTACCACGCCATGTGCCTCCACGGGGAACTTAGGCAAGTGAGGTATTTGCTTCCTTAGGGTCCGCAGTGGCCACGGGTAGACGGGCAAAAAGGG
>NW_013565275.1:0-3438 GCF_000499605.1 Eimeria maxima | reverse complement strand
CTAGGCACTGGAGGAAACGCTCCAGGCGAAGGCATTGGCTGCAGCGCCTCCACCAAATCTACTGTTTCCTCGCCCGACAACCACTCCTCTAATGAGACTGCTTGAGCAGTATGGCTGGATTCTGACAGCACTGACTCGAAAAGGCTTAGAGGCGTTGTACCGGTTAATTCAGCGCCTCCCGGAGCTAGCAAGGCTCCGGAGAGTAGGGGAGCCACCTGATTTGTCTCCATGACCGTAGGTTGGCTCATTGGTTCCACAGATTCCTGTAGGGACGCCGCATCTTCACTATGCGTTGCTGAATTCGAATTGCCTATATCATCATCGACAATCCAAGCGTCCTCATGCAATATATTTTCGTTTTCAGATAAGAAGGAATCAATAAGTAACTCGACATCCGGATCCAGAGAAGGTGGTTCTGGAAGCGTCTCCTGATTCGGAGCCGCCTGTTTAAACAATTTGGGCACTTTCTCCTCACTGGGTCCCTCTCTTTCCTTCCTCTTGGCATGCCTCTGCTGTCCACGCAAGCCTAGACTTGGAACCGCCACAATTTCCTCCGACGACGGCAGCGTCTGATCTTGAATATCTAGGCCGGCATACCAAGTTGTGGCAGGAAGGTGCCTGCTTGAACTAGGGATAAGATTCTCAATATGTTGCTGGGGTGTGTGTGGAGACGTGTCTGTGTCTGCATCTGTGTGTGTAATGCACGGATCTGTCTCATTGCTTTCTTTGCCATCCGCGCCTCCGGCGAGTTTGCGCCCAAATAATGGCGTGGATATTCTCCCTCGAGTTGACAAACTGCACAGGTAGACAAGGAAGATGACAGCTGACACTGTTCGAAGCGCAGCAACCAGTGGCAATCCTTTCCGGGGTCGTGCCGCGGTGCAGGGCCTGTACGCCGGAGGGGAGGAGGCATCTTTCACATGCTTGTTGTAGCCTCCTGTTGGAGGGCCGGAGTAGAGGCGGGAGGTGATCCTATGCCATACAACAGGAATCTCCTCCAAAAAAGAGTTTGTTGACATGGAGTCGTTTGTACAGTACTGCTAAAGTAC
This sequence comes from Eimeria maxima, assembly GCF_000499605.1. NCBI lineage: Eukaryota > Apicomplexa > Conoidasida > Eucoccidiorida > Eimeriidae > Eimeria > Eimeria maxima. The sequence continues at coordinate 2,389 of NW_013565275.1, read as the reverse complement.
TTGGCGCACAGACTGTGTGGCATTTGCTCAGTGGTCTTTCCAGTGGTCAGAAACGCGGGATAAAGGAAATAACGAGTTCTGTGAATCCAGATTCACAACAATGTAAACTCGACAAAAGCAATATTTCCGTTACTGCCGAGGGAATAGCTTGCCAATCCTGGCGGCGCCAGTGTCGGTTAAAATGCCAACGCTGTTGTTGTTTGTTTTTGGCAGGCTTCAAATGACTGACTTCGAGGAGAACGAATGTATTTGAAGCAATTTATAAACATTGAACTGCGTTTTAAAAACCAAAGAATGCAGAGGTCGACATATACAGCAGTCAAGCCGACGCAAACTTCGGGTCGGGTCAATCGAGGCATGGGGACAGTTAGAAAGCCTGTGTAGCTACAAGGCACCAGAGCCGCGACAGAGTGTATGCAGCAAAAAATTACTATTCAATAACGATATCATTCGTGAATATGAATTTGTGGGGAGATCAGATATTGTTCATACTGGTAAATGCAAACGATCTGCTCGCTTCCGTTAATTCTCTGCAGCGGCTGCTTGCCCACTGGCCCGTCGACCTATTGATAACACGCCACACATACCTGAATAGGGATCTACTTGAAGACTGCTTGTTTTCTTGTTGTTTGTTTAAAACAAAACTTGAGCAGTGCGAGTTTCCTGCCTAGTTCCGTAGGGTGATACGCCTGTGGCTGCCACATTGCTTAATGATTACAACATGAACGCAGGCAGCCCACTGAATGCCAATCACATGTGTGAAAACTGTTCACAGTGTTAGTGCATGCCTGTAGAACTGAGGTGGCTGCGAGTGCGTGCGGGATGGCTGCAGCGAGGACCTCTACAGCTCACGATAGCCTCCAACTCTCCGCAGAGGCCAGGGTTCTTTAGCCCAGCTGCATCCAGGAGGCCTGGAGAGCGGAGGGAAAGCCAGTTTGTGTTTGTGTTTCGGTTAGTATTTGCGGAATTTTGCAGCATTTTGGGGGTACTCGGCTACATCGATTTTTCTACGCATGCGCCCTTTTCTCGTGTGGTCAGTGAGGCCCACCATATTTTGGTGGGGTAATCAGCACCCCCAATCGGATCAGCAAACTACGCCGGCTCTGGACGAAACCTCCATAAATTCTCTGCAACAAGTCTTCGTATGGGACAATGACCACCTGTGTTCTGCTAAATATAGCGTCCTCTACATGCGTACTTGAGCTGCACACATCAGCCAATGCATAATCGTAGCGAAGAGACCATAGTGCTGCCCTCCTGACAGTTGTCTTACACCAACGAGAAACTTGTGATGTAAGACCATTATACGCAATTTTCTACAGTCGAGCACAAATTGCCTGCAGGCCTTTCATCTTTCAACTGCACCGAGACATTTGAGCTTGTTCATCCTGCCCGGGAGGGTAATTTGAAGACCCCTTTGTTCCTTGATTCCTGTGCCACGCAGCTGTACTCCGACGCTCAAACGCCACTTCATTGTTGTTGGTTCTTCCACTGTAATGATGAATGCTATATTGCAGTTGTATTTGGCCCGAGTGAATGGCGCGATTGTCCATGCCTCTCTTCTAGAGGTTTGGGCGTAAACTCCGTTGAGTCGCGTGTACGAAACTTGGACTCTTTAAGCCAACCACAATTCGCACGACAGAACTGTGGCCTCCGGCTAAAAGTTCACCGCAAGTCATATGGGGCGCTTGCGATTGCAATGCTCTCTGCCCGATATTTTCGAAAGCCGTTTTCTCCCTTTGATACTGACTGAACCTTTGACTTTCCGTGGGAAGAGGTGAGGTTGACTTAACCTTCTCTCGTCTAAATTTTGCCCCAGCGCCCTTGCTTTAAAGCGCAGGGGACAAGGAATACAGCCTTCCACGATATGAAACTGCCTAAATGCGGCGCTCTGAAAACATGACTCCAGCCCTTGGCCGCTTGCAAATGTACAAGCTCTGTTTTCCATAGGAGCATAAAACTGAATTTTTTGTTAGCGATCACGTATCCGGTAGTTCCGTAGACTTCAAAGGCAATCAGAAGGCCGTCTTGAGCTTAGAAGATCAGGTTGCAACTCCTGAATGGAAGCCTGCTGCTATTAACTTGATTATTGCGGGATGGCGGCAAAGCGGGTGAGCAAAGCATACACAAGCAACGACAAGCGTTTTCTGGGGCCAATAAAAGCAACGGGTGGAGTCCACAGCTGTTCTATTTTAACCATGGGACAACCTGAAGGGATCATACGACAACTAAAACGCTCGGAACGACCGTTGCAGCTGTCTTGCAAAATCCGTGCCCCAGATGGCATTATTAGTTGGAGACGAAAATGTGTTCGTAGCCATACACTATAGTGTGTGTGTGTGTGTGTGTGTGTGTGTGTGTGTGTGTGTGTGTGTGTGTGTGTGTGTGT
>NW_013565274.1:0-3184 GCF_000499605.1 Eimeria maxima | reverse complement strand
TATATATATATATATATATATATATATACAGATGCGCTGGGCAGGTTAGGTGCATATACACCGCAGAGGGAGAACTATTAACTACACTGAGGATGCATGCATGCATGCATACATGCATGCACCAGCAGCAGCAGCAGCTGTTTCCGTTAGCTGCACTACTGCAGGGGCGATGAACGCGAAGGGGGGACAGTAAGGGTGCATGCAGCAGCAGCAGCAGCAGCAGCAGCAGCAGCAGCAGGGTCTACCTTATTTCTTCTTATACGTACAGCAGCAGCACGCTGCAGCATCTGCAGCCCATAGATACATTTATCTATTATTGCTGCTGATGCATGCATGCCCTCTGCTGCTGCTGTGCTGCTGCTCCTGCTGCTGCTCCCGCTGCATGCATGCATAGGACTATTCATTCCTTCTTCCTCCATCCCTGGCAGCAGCAGCTGCTGCCTCCGCTGCCTACTACCAGGAGCAGCAGCAGCAGGAGCTGCTGCTGCTGCAGGAGCTGCAGCAGCATCATCTGAAGACGGAGGAGGGTGTACATACACCCCATTAATATATAAACATTTCCCCCCTTGTTGCTGCTGCAATTGCAGCTGCTGCAGTTGCTGCTGCTGCTGCTGCAGTTGCTGCTGCTGCTGCTGCTTCCTACGCCTAATAGAGCGACTCCTGGATAGCCTTATACTTGTCTTTGTTGGTCTTATACTTCTTGATCTTCTTCTATTAATAAATAATAAATCATTACTTATTTTTCCTGCTGCTGCTGCTGCTGCTGCTGCTGCTGCTGTTGCTGCTGCTGCACTAGTAGTACTTCTATGACGTTTACCCTTACTACGACGTCGCTGCTGATGACGCTGCTGCTTCTGCTGCTGCTGCTGCTGTTGCTGCTGCTGCTGCAGCACAGAGAAAGAAGATGCTGTTGTTAATGCATGCGATGCAGATGATTCATAAGAATCTCCCCATTTTAATCTTGCTGCTGTTGCTGCTGCTGCTGCTGCTTCTTCTTCTGCTGCTGCTGCTGCTGCTGCAGTATCCTTACACCTGCTGCTGCTGCTATTGCTGCTGCTGCTGCTGCTGCTGCTTCTGCTGCTGCATGTACACCAATATAGACCTATAGATAGAGCAGCAACAGCAAATAGACTAATAATAACAGCAATAAATAAAAAAGTTATTTGTATAGAAGAAATATTTGCTTCTTCTTCCTCCTCTTTTATATATGCATGCGTATATGCCTGCACCATCGGTATATATTTATATTTAATTAATTAATTAATTAATTAAATTAATTAATTAATTAATTAATTAATTTAATTAATTTAATTAATTATATTAATTAATTTAATTAATTAAAAGAAAAAAGATTCAATATAACCTGAGGGAATACCCCTATAATATATATTAACGCTGCAAGAAGAAATAATAAATAATAAAATATTTATTTATTTATTTATTTATTTAATTTATTTATTTATTTATTTATTTTATTTATTTATTGAATATAAAAAGAGGAAAGAAAGAAGAAAAAGAAGAAAAAATTCGTCGATGTTGTTGTACCTTAATCAGCATGACGGTAAAAATAAATAAAAATAAATAAAAATAAAAAATAAATAAAAATAAATAAAAAATAATTAAATAAAAATAAATAAATAAAAGAATAAATAAAAATAAAAATAAAAATAAAAATAAATAAAAATAAATAGATGGGGTGTATAGAGTTGCCTATACACCCCAATTCTTATTTATATATAAAGGGAAAAAAATAAAAATACTTTTTATATAATATAAAAAGAAAAATAATAAATAAAAAATAATTAATTAAATAATAATTAATAATTGTATTTCTTTTTTTTAATTCTTTTTATAAAAAAATAAATAAAAAAATAAATAAATTATTTATTGTGTGTGTGGGGGAGGAGAGGAGAGGAAAGAGGAGAGGAGGGGAGGGAAAAGAGGGGCATAAAATAAATAAATAAATAAAAATGCCTCATAGCATTTTATTTTTATTTATTTTTTGTTTATATTTAAATTAAAAATAAAAATAAATAAAAATAAAAAAAAAAAGAAGAAAAAATAAATATAAATATAAAAAGAGGAAAGAAAGGAAAAAGAAGAATAAAGAAAAAAAAAAAGAGAAAAAAGAAAAGAAGAAAGATATAAATTGTCCTTTTTTTATTCAATAAAATAAATAAAATAAATAAAATAAAATAAATAAATAAAATAAATAAAAAAATAAATGCATGCAAAAGAAGAAAAAATATCTTTTTTATAGGATAACCGGCCTCCTATATAAAGAAAAAAAGCCCCAAAAAAAAAAAAGATGAATGACGGCAAAGAAGAAGAAAAAAAGAATAAAAAAATAAAATAAATAAATACAAATTAAATAATAAAATAAAGTAACTAAATAAAATAAAAGAATAAAAAGAATAAATAAATAAATAAATAAATATATTTTTTTTCTTTTCCCTCTTTTATTCCCTTTATGCTGACCGGCTCTTATACAATATATTGAATATATACAAATAAAAATTATTTATTTAATTAATTATATTTATTTTTTAATTATTTATTTTATTTTATTTATTTATTTATATATTTATATTAATTATATATTTATTGTCTATTTGTTATACAAATATATGTATATATTTCCCTAGCTAAGGAAGATAACTATCTTCCTCCCTATATTTATCCTATAAATAAAATAAATTAAATAAATAAATTAAATAAATAAATAAAATAAATAAATAAAATAAATAAATAAAATAAATAAATTGAATAAAATAGATAAAATAAATATAATTATATAAATATATATTTAGGGGATAAAATAAATAAAAAAAAAAAGACGGTAAAAAGTTGTATAGATGAATTATGTTGCTAAATTGCTGCAGCAAATTCATCTACTACTACTACTAATACTACTACAACTGCTGCTGCTGCTGCTGCTGCTGCTGCTGCTGCAGCAAGAGCAACAGCAGGAACAGCAGCAGCAAGTGTCTCCTTTTCCTTCTTCCTCATATACAATTGCTGCTGCAAGTACTACAAATACTATACTAATACTCCTACTGTTGCATCAACAGCAGCAACAGCAGCAACAGCAGCAACAACAACAACAACAACAACAACAGCAACAGGAGGAGAAGGAGGAGAAGGAGGTAGAGAAAGAATTAATATATAATATAAGATATATATA
>NW_013565273.1:0-3560 GCF_000499605.1 Eimeria maxima | reverse complement strand
TTATATTAGCAGCAGCCAGTCAGCGCTATGTGCGCAAAACGGTGCTGACGACAGGAAGGCGTTGATCATCATCAAGCAGTGTTCAACCGCATAGACGCTTGTGATTGCTTGTGGACGACGTATGCACGTGCTGGCATGACTGCACTTTGCGTGCGACATCATTGTGTCACACAATTCGTAAGCAGACGTTTGTTTCCTTACGGCTAACGGGGTCAATGCCCCATCACAACCACAGTTCACCGCATATTGGGGAATGTTATATAAGCCGCAGTATGCGTGCGCGTGCACTTGTGGTGAAACGGAGTCAAACGTAGCAGCTAGAAGCGCTGGAAGCGATTCACGGAGGAGAAGACAAGACGCGACCTATGTTTAAATCCCAAATCGCCAAATTAACTTTGGCAAGTTAGGATTTAGGCATTTAACCAGGTTCACTCCTTCGCATAATTTCTGCATAGCAGTCTTCATTCGCAACATTTTCAAAGACCAGAATCTGCAGCTGTTTCAATTTACGTAGTGCATTCAACCTCCCTCTCGCCGTGAGACAATGTCTCCAGAAAGAGATGGTGAGCGGCTAAACTCGTTTGTGGCTACTCGCAATGGTTCGCCTACAGTAAGAGGAACCTTTGCATGAGTGTGCAGGAGGGTTAACAAGGGCATAACGCCCCACGTTTATGCCACTGATGCCAAGTCACATGTTGTGTATGTAATATGACTGTAGCGAGGTTGAGTTCACTTGAGGAATGGAACATCTTCCGTTTAGTAGTGAATCTGTATACACGTTGCCTCACACCCAAGTTCCAATCATGATATTCATCTTCTATGCGGTCTTGTGTTCTATCTATGCCTGACTTACCGCTCCTCGTTTAATATGTCAAAAAGGGCTTTCTAGGGGTGGCGCCGTGCCACAAATCATGGGCGTACACATAATGACAGGATGCGCATATCTCTCCTCAGCACCTTCCGCACCAGCTAGTGCGCAGAGATAATTTAAATGTGTTTCATAGCAGCAACGTCTGTCGCGCGTCAACAGCGCTGCCCCATGATCGGGTACGGCGTTCAAAAATTAGTTGAAGATCACTGCTCATAATGGAACACTGATTCTGGACAACATGGTAAAGAGCTTGCATTTAGCTACTGCCAGGAACGTTGTTGTAGGCAAGCTACTTTGTCGTCCGTTCGGGCCGCACTTTCTCGAGTAAGTCATTTACTGATGGAGGGTGCTTAACTTGCGCAGATGTGTGGCAAAATTTCATGTACCATTAAGGATGTGCGCAGTCCTGCGTGGTGTCACCAGTTTGTCTTGTGTTTGCATGTGGCACTAGCAGTATGAACAATGCGTAGTAGGGTGCAGCCTGACGCACCACGTAGATTCCATCCAAATGCTGCCGAACGAATGTCACTGCTCGGCATTCATTCCACATGGTCATTTCTCCAGAAGCATTGTCACTTGCGGCTAGACAATCCAGTGGTTTGTAGAGGTAGATTAATCTCCATGATATGCGCCTATGATTGTCTTGGTCCTTCGATGTTTGCGATTGAATTAAGTTGTCCTGGTCCTGAATGCTCTTGCACTTTTCCATAGAGGAACCTTGGAAAGTGGCTTTGGCATGTGGCGCATGTTTGGTGGGTACCCAAGGATTTTGCAACCGTCCTCGAGACTAAACGCGAAGTCCGGTTGTGCCTTATTGTGGCGATTTGGCATGCGTTGCGTACCTGCAGTAAAATCTCAGTGAACCAAATCTCACACGTGGGGCAAAAACGTTCGCTTGCGTATAGAAGACGTGGCAAATTCTACTTGAACATTAGAGAAACGTGTTTTCGCAAACGCAACTTTAACCTGTTCCTCTTCACTAAACGGACGAGCATAAGCAATATAGCATAAGCAATATGTATACGCTGGAAATAGGCTAAAGCAATGGCAGCCAGGCAAGCGCCTGGCCGCCAATGCTTTAGCCGATGCAGTGCAGGACTGTCTGGTGCTCTGTAATTGATGCTATAAGGCGGCGGCGCAGCTGTACACGTTTTGTCTGGAGGAGCAGCTTGGCTCCAGACGAGTGTCTGGACGTCTATGATTCATAGACTCTCTCGTATGGGATATGATTTCCAAATGACTCCCTTCCTGGTTGATAGTTGTTGACTAGCGTTCCTTTACTTGCGCCGCGCATCCGTTGTACTCTATGAGGCTGTCCTGCTGTGTCGTGCACGTCATGTTATTTGGTGGAATTCCATATTCCCAGCTAGTGCGCCAAACCTTAAGCTGTTCCCTGTCTTGTGTTTAGCCGGCCACACGCGAGCGAATGGTGGGGATCTGCACTGGCATGTGTTTGAAGATTTAGCTGAGGACGCAATGTTGACTGTTCAGGAATGCGCTGGCAAAGCAAAGGTCAGTAGGGACAAATATCATTCAGCTATGCCCGCCCAATTCCGGCAGATATACAGATATCTGCAGATATACCTTTGTCGGTGCAACCTCATCACTTGTCTCCCGCCCTATAACTAGAAATGTTTGGCCTCTTTCGCTGCATTTGTGGGCGCAACCGAAAGCCGCATTCGCGTTTCCTCAAATTCGCCGAAGCCGTGCTCCGCCATTGCGCACGCATGGAACGGCTTCTACCTCCTGAAGCAGCATGTCAATATAAAACGTGGAAAACAATCTGCAGCGCGTAAGGGAGTCTTCACTATTTTAGAATGCGCAAGCATTTTCTCAAGTTCTGCGGACCCCTGATGCAGCATGGTAGGATTGATTTCTGCGTTCCTTGTTCATGTATAAACGCAGATGCACTGAGCGCATAAGGCAGTGCACATAACAACTCCCTCATTCAGAAGGTAAGAGAATAAAATATCAGGGAGAAGTGAACTTGCTTTTGAATTTGCAGGTGCATTTCTCCATTGTCGTTAAGCATGAGCCTATTGGTGGAACTCTACGAGAGATGGCTCACTTGTAAATTACTTTTTCTAACGCGCTGCTGTTAATTGCCAAGTCACTGTGACACCAGCGGAACCTGTGTCTGGACGCCGAGGAATAGGAAACTGATATTTGTCTGCCTCAGCCCTGCATCGCTAAATCAGAAGGCGACAGATACGTCGAGCAATGCCGTTGGGTGATTAGCAAGTATGTCGTTTCTTCTTCACCTCATTGGCAAAATGCCAGCTCGTTTTGGGTTTTGGAACACTTGGAATCGAAACTGGGTTAATCCGTTATAGCGACGGTGTTTGCGTTGCTTCGTAGAACTCTTAGCATGAGCCAATTTCGCGCATGCTGCGTTTTACATGCCAACTAGGAGAGCAAAATCGACAATCTGGATCTCTCCGGTATCAGCCAAGCCACCAGCACCTTTCCATTCAGTATACGTTTGAGGCGTGAAGACTAGACGCATGCGCTAGCGGATGTGTAGTGCACCCGGCGCGTTCGTTATCTATTTTGATTCTGTAGTTTGTGCGTTCGCCTCTCCGCAAATAATGTGTTGGTTCTGGCACGATCGTTAGTGGGACGTCTGGTTTTCCTCGTTAAGCAGGTTGTGTTTGCAGGTTGTGTTTGCAGGGGCGGGTTGGGGGCCCCC
>NW_013565271.1:0-3204 GCF_000499605.1 Eimeria maxima | reverse complement strand
AAATTATTTATTTTATATATATATTTATTTTATTTATTTCTTTTATATATATTTATATACATATATATATTATATATATATTTATGTATATATAAATATATATATTTATGTATATATTTATATATGTATATAAATATATAAATAATTATTTATAAATAATAAATAAAAAAAATAAAAAAAAAGTTTATTTTGTTTATTTTATTTATTTTTTATTGTTTGTGTCTTTATAAAGACACAACAATAAAAACTGATTATTTACTCATTAAGTATTTTGCTTACACAAGGAACTATTTATTTATTTATTTATTTATTTATTTATTTATTTATTTATTTATTTTATTTATTTATTTAATTAGTACTAGTATTAGTAGTAATAGTATTAGTATTATTAGTATTATTATTATTTATAGTCAATAAAGGGCTGCATGCAATTAGTATGCATGCATATATCTTTGCATGCATGTACTTAAAAAAAAAGTGGAAGTTGGGGTGTATATGCAGCATTAAAAGAAAAAAAGTATACTTCAATAAAAAGAAGTATAAAAGAATAAAAATAGATCCTTTTTATTTATTTATTTATTTTATTTATTAAGTAAATAAATAAAATAAGTAAATAAAAAAAGAAAAAGGAATAAAAACATAAACAATAAACATGGCTATTCAGTATAAATAAAGAAAATAAAATAAGGAAAAGAATCATAAAAGGCTTATTTTTCTATATTTTTTTAATTAAATGAATAAAAAAAATAATTAATAATAAATAATAACTAATTAATGAATAATTAATGAATAATTTCTTCTTTTTTTATATTTTTATTCATAAAAAAAGAAGAAAAATATTTCTTGTAATTATTGAGGTGTATGTACACCTAAAGAAACACAGTCGGCGGCGCCTACAAGAAGAAGAAAGGAGCATTAGTAATAAAAAAGTGCACTTTTTATTGATTTTTCTGTATTATTTTTGTTTATTTATTTTAATTTATTTAATTATTTTTAAATTAATTACCTTTTATACATAAATAAGGAGAAAAAAGGAAGAAAAACCCTTACTCGAAGCCCCATCGTCTTTCTTCCTTTTCCTTGCGGTTGGTGGTTGCATGCAACAGGCAGCTGTCTAGCGATCCTTCTTCTCCTTTCCTGTTTTATTTCCCTATTAATTAATTTAATTTATTATTTATATTTGTTAAAAGAAATATATTTATTTTGTTTATAGCAAAGGGTGCACAGCAGCCATAGCAGCAACAGCAGAAACAGCAGCAGCAGCAGCATATGGTGGCAGCAGACTGACAACTGCTGCTTCCTCCACTGCAGCAACAAAACAGCGCCTCGTTGCACTGGCATAATCTAAGCAGCAGCAGCAACAGCTGCAACAGCAGCAGCAGCAGCAGAAGCAGCAGCAGCAGCAGCATTTGTTGCTGCGGTTGCATCCATACACACAAACGTAGGTGTTAGACAAAGGTAAATCTTTTCTCCTTCCCTTGCTGAGGTGTATACGCAGGTTGCAGCAATTCTTCTTTATTTGGGGCTGCATGCAACACTGCATGCATGCATGCATGCATACATACATACAACGAACAAGAAAAGGTGTTTCTAGGGTTTAGGGTTTAGGGCTTAGGGTTTAGGGTTTCTGCCGTATGGAGAGAGAGGGGGAGAGAAGGCCTTTGTGGGCCCCCCTAAGGCCTCCGCAGATGGAGGAAGGGGGCCCTTACTGCAGCAGCAACAGCAACAGCTGCGGCAGCAGCAGCAGGAGTATAAGCAGCAGCAGCGGTAGCAGCAGAGACAGCAGCAGCAACAGCAGCAACAGCAACGGGAGTTTAAGTCTTTCTCTAAGCCCAACTGCCACATCTGCTTCCCCTTCATCAGCAGCAGCAACAGCAGCAACAGGAGGAGCAGCAGCAGCAGCAGAAGCAGCAGCAGCAGACTCCCCTCCTAGTCCCCCTGATTCTCCATCTATATCTGCTGATCTGTGGGGTCCCCCACATACACCACAACAGCAGCTGCAGCAGCAGCAGCAGCAGCAGCAGCAGCATTATCGTCATCCTCTGCTGCACCCTCTACAGCAGCAGCAGCAGCAGCAGCAGCAGCAGCATGCATTCCTGCGTCCTCGTCCTTTACAGCAACAGTTGCTGCTGCACCACCACCGCCACGCGCACCCCCTTTACGACCCCCAGCAGCAGCAGCATCACCATCCCCAGCAGCAGCAGCAGCAGCAGCAGGAGCAGCAGCAGGAAGAGGAGGAGGAAGAAGAAGAATATAAATTAGATGAAGAAAATAAGGAAATAAAAAAGACAGGAATAAATTCCTTAATTAGTAAATATTCTTCTTCTTTTTATGGTTATTTTAATGATTATTTATTAATTTATTTTATTAAACAATTATATTTTATTGAACCTATTATAAGAAGAGGTAATTTATTTGCTGCTCCTTCTGCTGCTCCTGCTGCTGCTGCTGCTGCTGCTGCTGCTGGTGATGCTGGTGCTGCTGCTGCTGCTGCTGCTGCTGCTGCTGGTGTTGGTTGTGTTGCTGTTGCTTTTTTTCCTGTTTATAGAGGAGAGGAAGAAAGGGAGAGAGAGGGGCTAACTAATTAATTAATTTATTTTATTTATTTATTTATTTATTTATTTATTTATTTATTTATTTATTTATTTAATTTATTTATTTATTTATTTATTTATTTATTTATTTAGGTTATTATATTCGTGTTGAATCTATTCGTCGTCTTATTCTTCTTTTCCTTAAGGATGCAAAAAAAATAAGAAAAAAAAAAGAAAAAAAAAAAGAAATAAATAAACAAATAAATAAAGAAAAAGAAGGAAATAAAGAACAAGAAAAAGAAGAAAAAGAAGAAGAAAAAGAACAAGAGGAGGAGGAGGAAGAAGAAGAAGAAGAAGAAGAAGAAGAAGAAATAATAAAAGAAATAGAAGAAGAAAAAAAAAAAGAAGAAAAAGAAGATAAATATTTATTATTAAATAATAATAATAATATAAATAATAATATAAATAATAATATTAATAATAATATAAATAAACAAATAAATAAAAAAATAAATAAAGAAATAAATAAAAAAATAAATAAAAATATTTTTTGCCAATTTATTAATATTGGTGCTGGCTGTGATACTACAGCCTTCTATTTAGCAGTAAATTTTTTTTTTTTTTTTTTTTTTTTTTTTTTTTTTTTTTTTTTTTTTTTTTTTTTTTTTTT
>NW_013565270.1:0-3457 GCF_000499605.1 Eimeria maxima | reverse complement strand
CACGACACACGAAAAAACGTTACCTCAACAAACACACTTCTTGCTTGTTGCCGTGATTTCCCGTTCAGCTCCCTGTGGCAAGCGCAGATATTAGGAACTTGGCAAAAGGTGACGACCGCGTAACTCACTTGCTGCTTCCACAAACAGGTTAGCGGCGATGTGACAACTCAGCATGCACAGCTGAACATTGTGTCGCACTATGTGTGAGCGTCTGCCTCGTTGATGCAGCAGGTGCACTCTAATAGGCACTCTGCACAATTTTGTTTTTAATTTTTCAGTGCAGCAGTGAGGGTGTCCAGAATACAGGAGAAATTGAATACACACATATCACGCATATTTATGGGGAGCCTGCCAAATGATGTCTACCATTGTGCTCACTCACACGGAGGCAGCGTCCGTAACCAGTGCGTTACCAAGTTGCATATAGTTCCTTAGTGAGCGATGCACGGAATATGAAAAGCTCAAAAACTAATGATGACTCTAGCATGCGGCATGTTGACTCTATTGCGCATGGAAGTATTCTACTGTGAATCCGGCACTCACGCTCATGTTGTCTAACCAGGTGAAAGCAGCGGCACGTTTTGCTGTTTCACGTGGGCGTTCCTCGTCATTGTCAGAATATCGTCAGGAAGATTCACCAAGGCAACACTATATTCAGATATATTCGATACTGCAATCTTGTAACTAGCAGCAGCAGTACGTTCCCTACACTGCCACACGCATCAAAAGCCATTCCCCACGTGTGGGTGGCCTCTTAGTGGATACGCCCGATGCGCACGCGCTGTGGCCGAACGATATGCACCGAACTGAACATGTCTATTTACACGTACAACCCATATTTGGACTTCCATTGCAGCCGTTTATTTTCGCCAGGTTCGAAGGTTGAGGCACTGAGCTGCTTCTTGCCAACAGAGTTTCACCTTTTCAATAGAGTAAACGATTAAACACAATGCCAGTGTTTGAGCGTTCCCGTCCTCCAGTAGTTCTACGTTCCACACTCCCGGAAACCTCAAGACACTATCCGACTAAAATATTCATATGCTACCTTAAATACGTACTATCTTACGTCGAAACCCAGTTAAGCCAGGCCAACGCACAGCTCCTGTTTGCAGGCCACAGCCAGTTGTTTCTTATACCCACTTGTAGGCCTCCGGGTATCATGCTCTTCAGCGTTCGTGCATGTGCCTTGCGGCACTGTTGGCAGATCGTTCGTTAGGTTGCGTGCTGCGAAATTCTTCAAAACGACTGTAAATGTGTCACGTTTTCGGTGGACGTCTTTGCAGTTACGCAACTAGTAAAACAGTAGCATACGCTCTTACGTGGTGTCCACAAAGGTAACACGTTAGTACAAAACATACCAAAAAAGCCTCTCCCAGACTCCCTTGCAACACTAAACAAATTCACAAACAGCAAAAATGAGTACAGCCACCGCACCGTAACTAAGGGCAGCCTACACTACCATCACACCTGTTCACGCCACGACACACGAAAAAACGTTACCTCAACAAACACACTTCTTGCCTGTTGCCGTGATTTCCAGTTCAGCTCCCTGTGGCAAGCGCAGATACTAGACACTTGGCAAAAATTAACAGCCGCTTAACTCACTCGCTGCTTCCATAAACAGGTTAACGCCGATGTGACAACTCAGCATGCACAGCTGAATATGGGGTCGCAGTATATCTGCGCGTCTGCCTAGTTGATGCAGCAGGTGCACTGTGAGATCAATGCGACAAGGAGGGGACGACTACGCACTCTGCACGATGTTGTTTTTAATGGTTCAATGTAGGAGTAAGGACATCGAGCACGAAGACGTACTTGCTGTTTACCGGCGGCAAGGATGCTACACATTCCTGCGGCCATACACAATTGCACGCAAAGGGCATCTATATGGTCGCCGGGCAAACCGAGAAAGTGCCGTGGAAACAAATCTGGCGTTCATCCCCTGGGTATTTATGATCTAGTCAAGGAACAAGAAGTGCTACAGCGGCTGGACTCCGAAGCACGATTGTTTAGATTAGGATTACACCGTGCGATCACGCGGCCGATAGGATACAACGAATTCGCATTCAGTATGCCAGCCCGAACCCTGTGCGCCACTGTGTGCACGAAATTGGCAAGCGCCTTTGCAAGCTGATGCCCGAACGCCGATCCCATCCACGCTAGGTGGTGGCTTCTTGGCATTTTGGTGTTTGGTTGTATCCATTCTTAGTGCATTCCCGCACCTCGCTGTCAGGTGGCTACATGAACGCTCAGGGCGAGCCATGCTACGTGTCCTTCTAACGCTGAACGGAGGGCCGGAAAAAACAACCGCATAGGAAGAGGGTTGTCACGCTGTTCCTCGTGAATAGCCGTCACAGCTTTTGCAGCATGTTACATTTCTTGCTGAGCGAGACCGACTTAGAAGTGCTCGTTGATACGTGGCGGTCAGTACAGCCCGATAGGTCTGCCAAACTATCTGCTAGCCCTTCTCAACTCCCCTAATAGCAATGGACACTGTGCGTCGGTATGGGGTACCTACTATCTGTGCCAAGCAACGCAACCTGTTTTGGGGAACTCATGCTAGTCACTTCCCATGGCAATGCAAGCTTCTGTTGTTTGTCCATAACTATAGAACTCAGTCCACCACCCACTGTGAGTGTTATCTTAGCACCGCAACCGATATGCGGGTTAACCAGGGTACCTGCAGGCGAATTCGCACGATGTCTACACCGTTTCCATCACACAAAAAACGTTATACAAACGTTTTGGCGATTTCGCCGCCTGAACCCAACCTGTTCATATCCACCCCATTTTCCTCACTTCGATGTGGCCCAAATAGGAATGTTATGGAATGTCAATGCCAACCTCCGAAAGGCCAAAATTTCAAAGATATCAATGATGATTTTTCGGGATTGAAATCCCTCACAAATTCCCATCAAACGTCATTTGGACGTTTTGACATTACGCAATTTCGCACATGCCAATAGTGTTTGCGTGCAGCGTTTTCGTCTCAATCCCTTCCCACCGTGCACGACCACCTAGCATAGGACGAAATCAGCACAGCAACACAAGCCTTCGCAAAACGCCGTTGCCTGAATTGTACGTGACTCTTTCGCGGCATTTCCAACCATCGATAAACTCGCATGAATCTTCTCCAGTGTACGATTTTAGAAGCTTTCCCATTCACTAGAATGAGTATAGGTACTCTTTGTTTGATTGCCGCATGCAGTCTGCAACGGGTGCTTTGCAGCAACACATATTTTGGGAATAACCAGTGCACCTTGAATTGAGAAGGTCTGTGCTATACTCTCGTGACTGGCATGTGATGGCTGCCGATGTAGCAACCATGGATGTGCCGTCCCTCGTAGGCGGTGAATACGATTGCTCACGGCCTTGAAGGGATGCCACGCGATCAAAGAGTGTTGATGTACACCTTTGCCTCTGGCTGTGCATGGGCTCATCTGCATTGTGCACAACG
>NW_013565269.1:0-2562 GCF_000499605.1 Eimeria maxima | reverse complement strand
TGTATATATGTATATATGTATATATGTATATATGTATATATGTATATATGTATATATGTATATGTATATATGCATATATGTATATGTATATATGTATATGTATATATGTATATGTATATATGTATATATGTATATGTATATATGTATATGTATTATATGTATTATATATATATTTATATGTATTTATATATATTATATATTCTTTATATTATTTATTTTATTCTTTGTTGCTGCTGCTGCTGCTGTTGCTGTTGCTGTTGCTGCAGTGCGTACGAGACGACCTGCAGCAGCAGAAGGGAAGGGAACACAATCTGCTGCTGCTGCTGCTGCTGCAGAAGCAGAGAAGGAGAAGGTGCATGCAGCAGCGCATGCACAACAACAGAGAGAACAACAAGAAGAAAGAGAAAGACAGCAGCAACAGCAACAGCAGCAACAGCAACAGCAGCAACAGCAGCAACAGCAACAGCAGCAGCAAACAAGTGGTGCTAATTCTGTAGCAGCAGCAGCAGCAGCAGCAGCAACAGCAGCAACAGCAGCAACAGCAGCAGCAGCAACAGCAGCAGCAGCAGCACGTTACGCATCATGCAGTCTACTGTCCAAGGAACAGAAGCAAAGACATCTGCTGCTGCAGCAGCAACAACAACCCCACCATCAGAACCACCATCAGCAGCAGGAGGAGGAGCAGCAACAACAGGAACAGCAGCAGCAGGAGCAGGAGGAGGAGGAGGAGGAGGAGGAGGAGGAGAAGAAGTAATAGTATATAGACCTAATTATATAATAGAGGAAGAAGGACCATTTAGTAAATATTTTTATGATTGTTTATTCATAAAAGAAAAAGATAAACAATTTATTTATTTAATTAATATTATTATTTATATACATACTCTTTTCTTTCGTGTATTCTTTCTTCTATTACAACAATATAATCTTATTAATTATAATTATATACATAGTAGTAATAGTAGTAGTAGTAGCAGCAGCAGCAGCAGCAGCAGTAGTAGTGATTGCAGCAGCAGCAGCAGCAGCAGCAGCAGCAGCAGTGATAGTGATAGTGATTACTGCAACAGAAAGGGACAAAATCCAGCAGCAGCAACAACAGCAGCAGCAGCAGCAGCAGCAGCAGATGCTGTTGCTGCTAAAAGAGGACGACGTCGTAAGAAAAGATCAGCTGCAGCTGCAGCAGCAGCAGCAGCAGCAACAGCAACAGCAACAGCAGCAACAGCAACAGAAGCAACAGCAACAGCAGCAGAAGCAGACACAGGACAGCAACAGAACCAACAATCATCATCAACAGCAGCAACAGCAGCAACAGCAGCAACAGCAGCAACAACAAGAACAACAAGAACAACAAGAACAAAGGAAGAAAGAGAAGAAAGAAGAAAAAAGAGACAAAATAAATTATATAATATATTAATAGATAAAAAAGAAGAAAAAAATAAATTAATAAATAATTTATTAAATAATTTACCTGATGTTTCTTTTATTATTAATATATTAAGAAAACAAACACTTAAAGGTATACACAATTCCCTCCTTTTTTTTTCTCCTTTTTTCTTGTCTCCTTTTTTTTGTCTCCTTTTTTGTCTCCTTTTGTCTCCTTTTTTTTGTCTCCTTTTTTTTGTCTCTTTTTTTGTCTCCTTTTGTTTCTTTTATTATTAATATATTAAGAAAACAAACATTAAAAGGTATACACAATTCCCTCCTCTTTTTTCTTGTCTCCTTTTTTTTGTCTCCTTTTTTGTCTCCTTTTTTTATTGTCTCCTTTTTTATTGTCTCCTTTTTTCTTCTCTTTTTTTTTGTCTCCTTTTTTATTGTCTCCTTTTTTCTTCTCTTTTTTTTGTCTCCTTTTTTGTCTCCTTTTTTGTCTCCTTTTTTGTCTCTTTTTTTGTCTCTTTTTTTGTCTCCTTTTGTTTCTTTTATTATTAATATATTAAGAAAACAAACACTTAAAGGTATACACAATTCCCTCCTCTTTTTTTTTTCTCCTTTTTTCTTGTCTCCTTTTTTTTTGTCTCCTTTTTTGTCTCCTTTTTTTTGTCTCTTTTTGTCTCCTTTTTTGTCTCCTTTTTTTGTCTCCTTTTGTGTCCTTTTGTTTATTTTATTATTAATATATTAAGAAAGCAAACCTTAAAAGGTATACACAATTCTCTCTTTTTTTTTGTCTCCTTTTTTTGTCTCCTTTTTTGTCTCCTTTTTTTTGTCTCCTTTTTTTTGTCTCCTTTTTTTTGTCTCCTTTTTATTGTCTCCTTTTTTCTCTCCTTTTTTGTCTCCTTTTTTGTCTCCTTTTTTTGTCTCCTTTTTTGTCTCCTTTTTTGTCTCCCTTTTTCTCTCCTTTTTTGTCTCCTTTTTTGTCTCCTTTTTTTCTCTCCTTTTTTGTCTCCTTTTGTATATATTTATTGTCCCCTTTTTTTTTATTTATTTATTTTCTCCTTTGTCCCTATTTAGTGTCTCCTTTTATATAAATAATTATTATGTCTATATATATACATATACACATATATATACATATATACATATATATACATATATATACATATATATACATATATATACATTATATAT
>NW_013565268.1:0-4475 GCF_000499605.1 Eimeria maxima | reverse complement strand
TGCCCTACATAGGAAAATGTACCGTGCAACAAGATATTGCCAAGGCACTACAGGAAAAGCAGCACTTGGTCATAAAGTTGCATCTGGCAAAGTTGCGCAATGTAAGCACTGATTGTGGTGGTTAATCGATCCTGCCGAAATCCCAAGCATGTATGCGGAACCTTAGCTGACGAGCTGTGCAAATGACTGCCCTAGACGAGAAAATGCTGTGCCGTGCCAAACTGTCTACGTGCAGCAAGCAAAAACAGCCGACTGCCCTTCTGCTGTCGCCGATTCGCACTTTAAAACCCGGGAAGACCAGTGTCGATTCGCGTATTGCTTGGCATGTGTACCCCACGGTCCTGTGTTGAGTAGGTTTGTGAATGTGCAGCTGTTGCTACCCAGAATGCTAGGCCGGGGCTGAGCCGATGGAGAGCGGAAAATACTAAATTTAATCCAGCTTGCGTGCGGTGATTTTCCTGCGTTGGTCCTAGTTCGGAGGTAATAGTAGGTATATAGGTACTAATGCTCATGGAAGGAATCGGGGACGTAGGAAGCAGGGCATTGGGCATGGACGGCGGGCACATGAAACAAGCAATAAGTGTCAAATATTTGGAGGCGCATTGATTTCCTCATGGACAGCTATTCAGTCGTTGCAGCTCCTCAGCTCACGGCTAGCCAATGCGTCTGCGGCTCGGACTACCGTCGTTGTTCTCTCATATCCTGCCAGGTGGAAATTCTCACACTCGCACACCACTGCTGGGACCACGTAGAACGGAATGCGGCAGAAATGTTGCACGTCTATAAACAACATTGAGAACGGGTTGATTGCAAGTGCCAGATCGACATGCTGTCTTCTCGCTAGGAGTAGTTTGAAGCTTTACGCGGCCCTGGTAATGAAAATTGCGAGCGCACATCTTTGAACATCAGAAGTATTCAACCGCCCAGCGAGTGCGCTTGTGGCTACAGACGCCAACGCCCTTACTGCGCAGACCTGAGTAGCTTGGTCAGGCGGAACTATAACAACCTCAGTTTTTCGGGAACAGTCGAACAGCGAATGTCACTTCCGTCATGGAAATAGGCAACATTGGTTTGAAGACCTGATTAAACAAAATGTATGAGCATCCATTAGAGAACTGTGAATCTGCAGCACGCGAACATCACGTACAGAGCAAAAGAAAATAATAAGGTAGTTGCTAAAGGCAACACCGGTTATCACGTGTATGCGAAGCACAGTCGGTGAGTTCATAGGTTTTGATAGCACCTGCGCTGAGTTGAAAAGTGTTTAGTGGTTCAAATCATGCCTGGGGCGCCTATAATATATGTACTATATATGAATATCGTCCACAAAGGTTCATTTGGGTGAGTGCTAGTTTATTGGGAAGGCGCTCTTATTAATCTTCAAGTTGGAAACTGACTTTAGAGTGGACGAGGATCGGAAGGGGTTTGCGCGGCCAAAGACAAAAGGGGTAGCTGCAGTGGTTAAGCGACAGCAGACACGCTGCGATGGGATCTACTACAAGTTTGGTTAACAATACTGGGAAGGCTTTAAGGAGGAATTGAAATACCAGCTCGGGCCGAAGACGGCAATATGATATGCAGCATTAGCAACAAAAACATTCAGTAAGCTTTTTTGCAATGTGGGGCGGTACAGAGACCGTAACAGCATCCGGTGCTTCGACGGTCGTGAGGCCGCAGTGCATGCGGGTAATGAATCCTTTGAAATGGAACGTTTAGGTAGTAACTGGGAATGCTCACCGACGTTCGAGTGGGCAAGTATATAATACCCTATATGCGAAGTTACGCAACAAACAGTTGGTGAGGCCATTTTCATGTAGGCTGGTTTTCGCGTTTGATTGTGGTGCTGGCCATGTTTCCGGCATTGCGATTCATTAGCTGGAGAAAGCATTTAACTCTTTGCTACTTCTCATGACGAGGCTTAAGCAATTGAGAACCATGGTATTGATGATGCAAGCCACTCCTGAACTCGGCTAAGCTCAGTTGGTATGTCGGCTGTCCATGCAGACTACTTGAGAGAGCATGCGTCCATGGCTATTAGGTTTTATCGAAAGAGAATATTTGGATGTAATCTCCGCATTCTAGTTTGTCCTGAAGTTACAGAGGAAGATTCTGTTGGCCGGCACGCATATCACTCGTGCATCGCGCTGCGGGGAAAATGACGAACGTAACAGCGTAGGCAGCCATTCACCTGATCCAGATTTTAATGCGTGTATAAGCAGGTACATCTGTTAGGTTACATTTAGATGTTTGTTACTGGCTATTATCTGAGATATAGCGGCTTGCGTTTTAGACAGGGAAAAGGCAACGCTTTTGCTCAATTGCAATTCGCATTTCACACACCACTGCTGAGGCCACGTAGAAAGGGATGTGTCAGAATTGCTGCACGTCCATACGCAGCATAGAGAACGGGTTGATTGCAAGGTCGAGATTGGCACGCCATCTCTAGGAGTAGTTTGCAGCCTTACATGGCCTTGGTAATGCGAACCGCGAGCGTATGTCTTTGAGCATCGAAAACTCTTCAACTGCCCAGCAAGTATGTTTGTCAGAAGATAACGGCCATAGTCCGCAGATTTGACTACCAAATTTAAACATATGTTGCTTATTTCGACGACGAAGGGTTTATTAGCGGTTCGATTTTTAGCGAAAAACTGGGGTTGGGTAGAGCTCCGCCTGAAGATCGTTTTTCACAACAAACGTGTTAGCATGCATCAGTGAAGTCTGGATCTGCACGCGAAAATTATGCAGATATAGCAACGGAAATTATAAGGTAGCTGCCAAATGCAACACCGGTTGTCAAATGTGCGCGGAACACAGGCGGTGCGTTCATAGGTTATGGTGACACATCCGCAACATTAAAAAATGTTCGCTGGTTCATATCAAGCCTGGGGCTCCTAGAATAGGATATCGTCCACACAAGTTCACTTGCATCAGTGCAAGTTTATCCCAGTCTTGGAAACTGACTTTAGTATGGTCGAGGCGCTGAAGGCTTTTGCAAGGGCAAATGCCATGGGGGCAGGTGCAGTGGTTATGAGGCGGCGGAGATGCAACATCATACTGCACATTGGGAATATTTGCGAGTTTGGCTGATACTACAGGGAGTGCCTTGAGCCGGAATTGCAATGACGGACCAGGCTGTAGGCGTCATACGATATGTAGACAGAGCAACCCAAGACGTTTAGTATGGTTTGGTGCAGTGTGCGGCGTTAGCAGAGACTCTAGCGGCAAGTGGAAAATCTCTGGCCTTGGGGCCTCAATGTATGTGCGCAATCTATCCAAACGATAACTGTTGGGAATGTGCAATGACGTTTTAGTGGGCAGGCATGTACTACCTAGTATGCAATGTGCACAACAAATAGTTGGTAAGAGCATTTGTATGCAGGCTGGTTGTCGCGTTTTATTTTGGTCCTGTCCATGTTGCCGACATTATGATTCATTAGCTGGAGAAAGCATTTTTCCGGCGCTATTTGGCAGGCAGAGGCGTAAGCAACTAAAGACTGCTCTACTGATGATGCAGGCTCTCTTGAACTCGGCTGAGCTCAGGTCGTATCAGCTGCCTATGCTTACAACTTGAGAGAGCATGCATCCATGGCTATTGGGTTTTATCCAAAGAGAATATTTGATTATGGACCCCACTTTCTAGTTTTTCCTCTAATTACCACGGCAGACTCGGTCGACCAGCAGGCATAGGGGTCCATTCGTGCATCACCCTTCAAAAAAAATGTCGAACGTAATACTGTAGCCAGCCTTTCACCTGATCCAGATTTCAATACATGCACAGGCAGCTGGCCTTGGTGAGTCACCTTTACATTCTCGTCACTTGACATTTGCTGAGATAGAGCGCCTCGTCTTTGTGCAGGAACCGCGCCAGCGTTTCCGCAGAAGTGCAATTTCCAATTCATGCCCTCATGCCGCATCGGTGTGCTCACAGAATGTAACCGCTACCACCAGTCACGTTTTAGAATGATGCACAAGCCATTTAGTCTCCTTCAAAATACTTTGGCTGCAGTAGCATTTGGTTTAGATGGCGTCGTGCAGGGTAGAGGTTGGGTTGTGCTGAATGCTGTAGTGCAGGGCCATGAACATGCGCGAAGAGGAAGCTTTGGAGAGGTCATTCAGCTGATACCTGCCATTATGGGTTTGAATCAGGATTCTCCACAAGTACACCCGCTTTAACGCCATAGCTGTGCCTTTGGGAACGCCGGTATTCATCTATACTCTTCTTGCTTGCGACTGGGCTCGTCTCTTAAGGAACGCAGTTCTGAGGGTTTCGCCTTGTTCCAGGGGAAGGTAAAACCAGTAGGAGGCACATGGATGTGTGTAATAACGCCAAACACCTGCCCTACATAGGAAAATGTACCGTGCAACAAGATATTGCCAAGGCACTACAGGAAAAGCAGCACTTGGTCATAAAGTTGCATCTGGCAAAGTTGCGCAATGTAAGCACTGATTGTGGTGGTTAATCGATCCTGCCGAAT
>NW_013565267.1:0-41813 GCF_000499605.1 Eimeria maxima | reverse complement strand
TATATATATATATATATATATTGCTGCTTTACTTACTGTCGTCTGCTAGACGTTTGCTGCAGCACTAGATTGATGCATGCATGATGGTTCTGCTGCAGCAGCTTGGGTGTGTGTGTTACAGGCTCAGAGGAAGTAGAAGAAGGTTCTAGTCAGCCTCTAACACCAGAAGAGCAGCAGGCCTTCATTCATTGCTGGCGACCAGCAGCTCGAAGGTAAACCTGACGCTTTCCTCTTTCCCTGCTGCTGCAGCACGTGGACAGCAGCAGCATCAGCAGCAGCAGCAGCAGCAGCAGCAGCAGCAAGAGGACTTGCCAAGGCTGTTTATGTTGCATGTGCAGGCACACACGCGACACTGTAAGGAAGAGAGTGCAGCAGCAGAATCGAAAGAAAAACAGCAAGGGGAACTACGGAAGCAACAAAAACGCTGAAGGGGTTCGCGCGCGTCAATTGGCGAAGTTCGATTATTAACGGTATACAAGAAATTAAATGACAATATAAAAAAGAGAGAAGGAGAAATAACATAGCTAATCTCCGTCTTTACTATCTGTCTGTTTATGCACAGCGAAGTTCTTAATTTACTTTAGCTAAAAGTTCCTATTGTTTTGCTGAGTTTGTTTTGCACCCATTCAGCAAACAATGCAAAACATGCTAGGGTGTAGGTACACCTCACGACAACCCCGGCAACCTTTACTCCGAATTTGATTCCTCTAAAGGAGAGAAATTTTTTTCTCAAGCCACCAGACATGCCGTAGACAAACACAAGTCAAGAGTCATCGCAGTAGAAGTCAAAACAGTGTAGCGATAAGGAGATAACCCCCCTTCGTAGAAGTGTTGCCATGTGTGTACATCATCCATTGTAATGTGCTGGTTGCCCCTTGTTTCGTTTCATTCCACTTTACTCCTAACTGCAACAAAAACACAGCGGCCAAAGACTGTTACAGGGCTTCCTGAGAATGCAATGCGACAGCTGCAGCTGGACATGGCTAGCTAGCTGGACCTGGTTAACCAGGCGTCCCTGTATGGCATTAGCTGCTGGCTGGTGATCACTAGACAGGGCACACACTCCAGGGTGTAGCAAACAATCCTGCTGACCCATCTGTTGTCAGCTCGTTAGTCTCCTGCAAAAGATTTTTACTGATTCTAAAGTTTACTTGTAGTTTACGTCTGCTTCCACTGTTCTCCCTTGCCCTTGCGGAGGGCGAGACGCATGCTGACAACGATCTTTCTGAAGTCAGTGCAGGTGGGCAACTGAGAGCCAAGCAGGTGGCAAGGAGTTAGTGCATGCAGCACCATGGCTTTGTTGTGGTTAGAGCTGCGCAGCAGGACGAGTTGCAGCGAGCTGTGCTCTGCTGCAACTCCTTCATAAAGGCAATCCGGACTGACCTGGGCCACAAAGAGCTGTGTTCAACAATGGTAGGCTGGTGAAGCCTTGCAGTAACGAGGGGAGGTTCGCGAAACGTGAACACTGCCGATTTTATGTTCAAGCTCCATTGTGTAAAAAAGTGCTAAGCAAACGCGCGCTGACGCCTTGACATGCCTTGGACGGGCCAATATGACACACTAGGATGAGCCCATTATCGTGGGCATGCATTATTACGTACGCGGGATCCCAGCAGCAGAAGCCACGCGCCACACGCAAACCCGGAGTTTTGCAAAACATGCATATGCCCGAAGGGATATGGATGTAAATCCCAATGGGCTGTATAGTGGAGTTGCCATTATTCTACGATAGCTTCTGCATCGCCTTGGAAATATGCCCTCAGCACGTCGCGTTCCCTTTTGGATACAGCAGAGGTTGCGGCCTCATTATTCATTTGCCACGTGTGGAAGGTCTATAATTTCCCCAAAGGCATCACCACTGACAACGATCCCACGTTGGTTGCGGCCTTCTGGCTATCATACATTCACTTGCTTAATATCGACCATTACATGGCCACCGCTAAGAACCCGGAGGCAGACAGTATGCCTTAAGGCGCTAAACCGCATTCTGGTGCAATATATGAGAACCATTCGCCAGCGAAGTTCACAAAAAGTGGGTTGAATCTTTTCCTTGTGCGGAATGGGTCAATAGTGCAACAGTACATTCTTCGACCGGGCACTCTTACACCGAAATCCTATTGGCCTATCCGGTGTTAGTCCTGCATGCCCGCCGCCCGCTCGTTGGTTTATGTTCCCACAAACGTTTGTAACTTGGGGCCGCAATCTTACCCGAGGCCTACGGTGAGCTGCAATTGATCCAAAACACTTCACATGGAGTTCCTTAAATGCTCTGGACATCCTTTAACAGTCCCCCGGTGACCGAAGCTCAACGGCCCAAGCGCCTGTTGTTGCGGGAGAGGAAGCGGCTTGCCATGAGTTGTAAAGCACCTTGCTACAAGTGAGTGCAGGACAGCACTGCATACAAGCACCAACAAGCCTTCTTAGCTGCTAGTTGGAGCACTGTCAACAATTATTGGGAGTTCCACCGTGCGTACCGGGCTAAGGGTTCATGCGCCCTCTCCGGACAGGCCTGTCAAAATCGCACAGACAGTAATACGGCAGCTCAGGAACTCAAGAGAAAGCCACAGGGCTGCATGCTAAGAAGTTGCGGTGAAAGAAGCAATTTCTCCACGCGTCACCTCCAAATCCAAAAGACAGTGTTTGGGTGGATTCGCACGTTCTCTGAAGTACAGAGAAAGTCGAAAACCGACAAATGTTGGCCATGCACTGTAGAGGACGTTTTCGTGTTCATCTCCGGGTTAGTGGGTTGGCGTGTAGCATCGGCATATCCCTGATAAGGAAATGCCAACCTAACACTAATATTGTCGTGCACCTTGGGGAATCATTGAAATACTCTAGAACTCTAACAGCTATATGGCAGAAAATGAAGGGGAATGAGACTAATCATACCAGTGTAAGCAATGAATAGCGGTACAAAAAGTCAACTACTCGAATGACTTTCTGAGGAGTGTTTGTGCGAACGAAATATCCCGGAACATCTACGTACCCTGCTCGACTAATCCGTGACCGCTCCAAGTCTGCATATCTGCAGAGCTGCGGGGATTTGGGCAATTCTGGACTAGTAAGCAAGATATGCTCACGCAGTAACGAGACGGTGATACCTTGCTACGTGCAAACTCTGACGCCCTCCATACTGTGCCCATGTGATCTCCGCATGACCTCTATCTACAGTTACATCGTCGCCGATGCCCACAACCGTTTTAGTTTATTCATATTTTGGGGCAGCACACCGCCCCCTGGGGATGATCACACGCCAGCCCGGGTTTTTCCAGATGTTGCTGCAGCGGCAGTACCACTGCTGCACTATCTTTAATAGGATGAGTTGCCCCCTGTTACTGCGGCTACGTAGCTCTTCCATAGTTGAGCATCCAAACCTAGCCTCCTAGTTGATTGGCAGCCCGTCGAGTGAGGCCAAAGCAGCCTCAATCGACTAATGATCACTTCGCTGAGCGATCCCCTCTACAACGGCTAGTGGTGATAAGTGGCAGCAGCATAGCGGCTAAGCAACCTCCCATGCCACTCTCCCCTTCATATTATGTTTAGTTATTTGGTAGATTTGGGTCTCACGCATTCTAGAGAGCAATTGGCTCCATTGAAATGGAGAGGCGGCAAGTTTAACATTGTCTGAGCAGTGTCTCTCCACGGATCACAAATTGCGTGCAGGCTAACGTTCGAGGACCAACCTCGACAGTTGTAACATTGTTGTTGTATGCAACACAGTGTGGCTTTATTGGGCTCGTATACGGCGTTGTTATGCGGCAAAAGCTGCAGAAAGGTGGGTTGTCACGCCTGCTGCGCCGTGTCTTTGCAATTCAGCAGAAGGCCACCTCTGCTCCAGGAGCTCCAAGCGCTTCGGGCACTGTGTGCAGAACATCTGAAGGTTGAGGATGGAAGTCAGCTACTTTTGAAAAACATTTGCCTCAGATACTTTGGCTCTTCGGAAGTTCTTTGCGGTCTTTGGTTATGGCTCATGACCCACTCTGCACATGGGCCCTCTTGGATGTCGTTATTCAGAGCTCTGGCCAATTCCCTCTATCTTAGGAAGGAAGACTACTAGGAATGGACCAATGATTCAAAATGTCTTTGTCTATTCGTGTCTACTTTGTTGTAGTGATCCTTCTCTCCACGCGTACGTGCATTCGCAACGGAAGGCAATGCGGCGCCGGGGGACCAGGCATCTGCAGGAGCAGCGAGATTCTTCAATAAAATTGCTAAATAGTCTCAGTCACTTTCTCTTTATATATAATGTATTATTAATTCCAAGACCAAATAGCGCACTAACGGCGGCGCTAGGAGGGAGACGGGCGACGAGATGTTGACTGTGCCGGCGCGACAACCTTTTGAGTTTGCTTCGTATGGAGGGGCACTTTGGAGTTAAGTGCAGGGTTAAACGCACACGAATCCGTCAGTCCCTCTAAGTCTATTTATAAAAAGCACGAAAACACCGCGACAAACTGCACAACTCTCTAGCCCTTGCACGCATCGCTGTGTACGGCTTGCCCCTGCCGCTCCCTCCCCCCCACCTCCCTTGGGCTATTGTACCTATTGCGGGAGTTAAAAAAAAGGGTGCGTTTGTTTGTGAATTTGATTGTTAAATGTCTGAGCAAGGATAAGAAGCAAGTTTTAGAGTAGAAAGCAGCGAAAAGAAAGGGTTTTAAGCGGCAGCGCACAGCAGACGCTGGACTCAGCACCGCGGCTTTGTGCACCGGCAGCGCCGCGCGTCGCTCCCTTCCTCCGTCGCTGCTGGCTGCCCCTGCTCTCTGTAGGGTGGTTGCTGCATCATGCGCGTTAATCAGATGAGTATTTGCGTGTTTTCTCGTACGGATTTGCTTACAGTCAAGTTTTTAACGCGTTCGAAAATGAAGGGAGCTATCCTTGCTTTGGCTTTTGGCGCTTTCGCCGCCGTCCATGCATCGGAGGACGAGAAAAAGCCTACTCCTGCTGAAGGGGGCGCTGCAGCACAGCCTGAAGGCGCTGCTCCTGAGGGTGAGTCTGTTGTTTCTTGTACTTGGTCCATCGTTTTCATTCATCGTATCGCCCGTTGTTTACGTGCAAAGCGGAACAACCGGACCGTAGAACCCTTCCTGCTGTTACAGTCAGCGGCGAGGGAGAGGGCCGTTTATGGGGCGCTTCAAGGAATGGAACGTTGCGCCCTCTTCTCGTAGAGGATGCGTCGATGTTTCCTTTCTCTTGAAGCATCTTGTGCATTTAGCAGTGGCCCGTTCTATTGGAATACGTTGTTCGTCTGTCGCCGTGCTGGTCTGTCGTCATTCGGGCGCGGAGGTGCGGGTCTTGCGTGTATTTTGGTTTGGCGTCTGTGGGGATGCTTTTGTGCTTCATTGCTTTCGGGTCTTGATCGTTTTGTTTTTGTTCAGACATCAGCGCCATTTTTAACGCTGAGGGAGGCAAGATCGACTGGAACTCCTTCTCCCCTGAAGCCCTCGGCATGCAGTTGAACTACGACGAGATGAGCACTGAGGAGTTGGAGAAGGTTATCGATGCTTTCGTGCGTCTTGGTCTCATCTCCCCCGAGGAGAGGGAATCCTTCGGTGCCTCTCTGGTCGACCCAGTGATGCGCAGCATGATCCAGACAGTCAATGAGAACTGGCCCGCCACCATGGAGAAGATCATGAAGGACCCCGAGTACCTCAACTTCCTCAAGGGCTTCCAGAACAACATTGATGAGGCTGCCTTGGCTACCATCGTCGGTTTGAAGGAGGGTCTCCCCGGTGCTCTCAGAGACCGTGAGAACAACACTGAGGACAAGCAGTAAATAGACCGGAGCCGCAGCAGCTCTGTTGTGCCACGAGCGCTGAATGATCATGTGCATATATGTTGCTTGCAACGTATTCCATGCACAAATCCTTTGTCAGATCTGTTTTGGGGCCGTAGTGCGGGGGCTATGCGCCCAAGACGCAAACCCAGCGCTTTGACTCCCCCCTGTGTGTAAGCCTGTCGACATTACGGAGACAACTGTCTTCTGCAAGACCGAAAAAACGGCTTCAAGTTTCAGTTTAAACACTGCTTGTCTAGTTGTCATGAATGCTTGGCAGAGCCAGATTGTTGCTATAGCCCGCTAGGTGAGCACGAGGTTACGGTTGGTCTAGGAGGCGGGTGTGCCGTAAATATTCTGTTACGGGTGGATAGCATTACAGTGTGTTGGACCCCAGTACGGACAGTAATATATCGTTATCGTAGAGGGGTGGCGGCACCGAAGCAACGAAGAACGGTTGGTCCGACGTCGTCACAGCAGACACTACTTGCCTATCTCGAGGTTGCCACTCCAAGGCACAATTAGTATGGGGCTAGCAGCACCAAAGCAACAGAGAACGGTCGGTTCGATCTGTTGTCGCAGCATACACTACCTGCCCATCTCGAGGTGGCCAATTCAAGGTACAATTAGTAAGGGGCTAGCAGCACCAAAGCAACAGAAGACGGTCGGTTCGCTCTTTTGTCGCAGCATACACCTGCCCATCTCGAGACGGCCACTTCAAGGTACAATTAGTAAGGGGCTAGCAGCACAAAAGCAACAGAGAACGGTCGGTTCGCTCTTTTGTCGCAGCATACACTACCTGCCCATCTCGAGACGGCCACTTCAAGGTACAATTAGTAAGGGGCTAGCAGCACAAAAGCAACAGAGAACGGTCGGTTCGCTCTTTTGTCGCAGCAGACACTACCTGCCCATCTCGAGGCCCACTTCAACCTACAACTAGTAATCGGATTTGGGAGGTACTATCTATGTTTGGGGCACCTGAGGTAAAAAAGCTTAGAGAAAAAGGCTGGGGGCCAACAGTTTACATGGAAGTGCTGAAGGGGGACTCCTTGATAACAAGGTGTCGCTGAACGTAGTATATGTCCATGCGCGTTTGAATATTCGATATTACATGCGTACATACACCCACTTAATGTACGACTACACGCCTTAAATACACTTCATACGGGAGCCATCTACACATTTTTGACCTCGCAGTAGGAGGTCGGCCTAAAGCAACTTCTGGAGAGTGCCGCTCCGGACTCCTTCGACCTGAACAAAGAAAGAGAAAGTTGTAATGAAGTTAGAACAAAGCACTGGAGGAAAATTCGCTTAAAGCTAATTAGCAAACATTTTTCGATTGGCTGAGTAGGGGCTTTTGATAAAATTCGTGGAGTCGTCTTCAGCACCCATTACAGCACTGCGCTGCTGGCGGAACCTGAATATGCGTGGCAAATTAAACACAAACAAAATATGCATTTTCTCTGTATATTATTTACTTACAGTATCATCGCCACCTCCAAAGAACTTTCCATTTATAAACACACGAGGCACAGAGCGCGCGCCTGTTTTGGTCTTGAGGTAATCTTGAATGGCATCACAAAAAGGATTATTTTCGATCTGCTCTACGTGCTGCAAGGCAACCAGCAATAATACACGATATAAAGATGCTCAACACACAGCAAAATCAACAGTAACCATGCATATACTAACTAGAGGGAATTTGGCTGCAGACTGTGTGCATCATGTTTGATATGAACATGCTCAACATGCAGCGAAACAAACAATGACAGTACGTTAAGTGCTCTGGAACTACAACAAATGCTGCAGAATGACAACAATATATGCCAGGTGCTTTAATCTGCTCCACACGTAGCACACGAGCAAGTAATCAAAGTCTAGAAGAATAGAAATGCTGCACGTGCTGGAAAACGAACAGCACAAAACTTCGGCAAAAGCTAGCAAACACATGATGAAATATTGAATGTGTATAATCGGTGTTGTTCAGTCCATGAGGAGTTCGTTTAAGCTCGTGACAGCGGTCTTCTAAACAAAGCATACGCCATTCAAATCGACTGGGCAAACGTAGTAGTCCTGTCCCCATGTGTTCAAGCAACACACTCAACGACTATATGCCATAATAGCGCGTTTATGCGCAACAAAAGTGTGAATTCAGGGGAAAACGGATTTGTGTTCCACTCGCCATGTCGCTGACGTTGAGACTCGAGAGCGCAGAGATCGCCCGCTGGCAGTAGGGGCAATAGCTGCAAAAAAAGCCATTTACGAGCAAATGAAACAGCGAATTAATTGATTAAAGCACCTCATCTTTATTTTCTCCTAAAGCAAAAGGGAAACAGTAGATATTTCGCTTGGTTCCAGCGAACAGTCAGATACGCGCTGAACATACCTCTTCGAGAACACCATAATCTTGTGTCCATCGACGAGATCATCAACCCATTTCGGCACTTCGCTGGCGCTTGTTGGAGCCATTGTAAAGGCAGAAAATGTCCTGAAGTGGCTGACGTTAAAACTCAGCTTTCTTGCAAGAGCGGGGCAAGCAGGGCGAAAAAACGGCCTGAAAAAGGCAGACGGTGGCAAGACAAACGATGTCAGCATTGCGCTCTAAAAGATATTATTTGGCTACATTAATGTAGTTGAAGAAGTTCAACAGAAACACAAGCCGAAAAGAGCCACAGTTCCGTAAACGGTACCCGTGCATGAGCCAGGGGTTGTCCAGCATGGAAATGCGAACTCCAAAGCAAACGAAAGCAGGAGGTTATGCTGCTAAATCGCAGCTTACCTCGAGGAATATCTGCTTGTTGTGATCAGGTCGTCTTATTAATTTGTTTCTAGCGAGAAGAAAAGACGAGTTTCCAACAGTTTGCTAGAGGAGGAGTATTTCGGCGCAGGCGCTGCCGCTGCCGACCGGCAGCCGCTGTGCGCAGTTTGTGGGGCTTTTCTGGAATAGCTGCGCTTTCATTGCAACTTTACCGTTTCCTCCCTAAACTCGCCTCATACGAATTACGCATATTTGACGGTAAATCCGAATAACTCGTGCAGAGAGCCCTGCATGTGCGATTGCGCATGCTTTTTACACCGTGTTGCGTGGCGTGTGCAAATATGTGCTTCTCTCGCACATGTCTGCAAGGTGA
This sequence comes from Eimeria maxima, assembly GCF_000499605.1. Taxonomy (NCBI): domain Eukaryota; phylum Apicomplexa; class Conoidasida; order Eucoccidiorida; family Eimeriidae; genus Eimeria; species Eimeria maxima. Next base: position 32,909 of record NW_013565267.1, on the reverse strand, counting down.
CTGGTGGCTGCGCAGCATTTCACTGGGTATTTTAAAAATTCCCAATTCATTATTAATATACGTCGTGTAGCGGGAGCTAGTTCTACAACGGACACCGCCGCCTGCTGCTGGTCAATAACACCAGTTGCAGCTGAAAAATTGTTTACATCTACGTTTGTGTAAAGCCATATACCTCCCAACACAGGAGGCCTGTCGAATACAGCTCCCAGCTGAAGCATCTTTTATCCCCTCCTCCCTCTACCTAGTGATGTATTGACCACTAAATTTCCAACTAAACTACCCCCAAAGAAAGAAGAAAAATCCCCCTACGTGCAAATTCCCGATGAGCGTCGGATTTCCTCAAAACCTACTACGGTTAAAACGTTGCTGCCTTAGAAGGCGCGGTGTCACCCACTCTCAACCATAGTCATAATCACACTATAATGTAGTTGTTTCTTATGGAATAACGTGATCAGTATCACTGCATACTATGCACTTAGCCCCTTTATGGCCGTTCACTGCATTGCCTGAATCTTCTTACGGAAAGATACGCAGTGGGAGAGCAACTTTGTTAAAGTACCTCTGTCGGAAATGAGCCAAAGTTAGAAGGAGGAATGACTGTCGATTCATTTATAGCACAATACCAACCAGTCTCGAACCCTTCTAACACATACTCAAGAAGAGATGCATGCCATTGCATGCATCTTGCTTGCTTGCATGCACATGTATCATGCAAGTTGATCGAATGCATGCGCACGCATCAAGCATGCAGATAAAATGTATGCGCCTGCATCTCGCATACAAATGAAGTGCACATGCGTGGACATCAAAGCGACGCCCCCTCAAGAGCAAGTTTTTCAAGCTCTGTTAAGGATAACTCCTCCGTTTTCTGTTTCTTTTTTGGTTTTTCTGTACTTTTTTTCTCTTCAATTTCCTCCTCTAAGTCTCCTTCTAGGCCCAAGCGGTTGTCCGACAGCGCCCCCTCGTCGCTACTGCCGCTGCCGCTATCGGCGTCCAGCAAAGTAACGCCACCGGCTGCACAACAGCCACCACAACAACTGCATGCTTCACGGCTCTATGCAATCAGCAGTAGCAGCAACCAAAGCATCATTCGCAACAGCACCCGCAGCAGCAGCAACCCAGAGAGAAGCCAGGCGCAGCACACAGGAAAGCGGTAAACGCAGTGACATCGACAGCAACATCAGACAGAAACAGCAATCACAGCAGCAAAACCAGTAAGATAACATGGGTGCCATCATGCTTCCTCACCCGCTGCCTCTCCTTGTCTGGCCTTCCTCTCTTTTCTCCTTTTCTTCAAATGCCGGTCTTTAACTCTTTCTCGGTCTCGAGCCTGGCACAAAGAATAGCCCCTAAGAACACTTCGGTTATGCCAACTGTTCGAACTCCAAGGACGCTTGCTGACCCAAATACAAACTGCATGTCTTTTAGCAGCCCATGCCTCTGAGGTGGCTGCTTCCATCCTCTTCGTCTTCAGCTCCCTCTGCTTCTGTTTGCTACTCATTTCCTGCCACTGTATTAACCTAACCTTACCTTGTCGCTGAGCTGTACAGATTCCATCTTGGACCGCATTTGCTGAAGAAACGCCTCTCGCAGCTCTTGTGTCACCTTCCCGCTGCTGCTGCTGGGTGTGGGGAGGCCGTGTGATGGTGTAACCTCTTTGTCTGTCTCCTCCTCCTCCTCACTAAAAATGATGTGGGAATTCGAGGAGGCCGCTGCAAGACCTTTCACTTTTGCAGTGCCGTCTGCCCTGAACTGCAGCCTCTCGCGCCGGTAAGCTGCAGCAGCGGCACACGAAGCGTTGATACACACAGCCGATAGACGATAATGAAGACTGCAAGTGGTTGACACACACCCCTTCACAAACAATAAAAACACAGGAGATATACAGAAGGGTAAATGACAACACGGTAAGACAGAGAAAGTGACAGGCAGGAAGACGAACAGCAGCAAGACAAAAAGCAATGAAACCACGAACAGCAATCCAAGCAGCAGCGAGATAGAGAAGAGCAGCAGTCCGCATACCGGGTTTTGTCAGCAGTAGTTCCTGCAGCCTTTGATTTTTAAGCTTGGCAGAATCTTCAGGCAGATCGGTGTCCTGCTGCTTCAACTCCAAGAAGTCCTCTCCCTCGTTGTCTCCCATGCTGATTGTGCTGCATGGCTGTTTCTGTTTATCCTTTCCTTTTTTCGTGCTCGTCATGGCCCCCCGCTCCTCCCCTGGCTGCGTTTCCTGCTCTTGCTGTTCCTGTTGTTGTTGCTGCTGCTGTTCTCGTTGCTGCTGCTTCATTAGCTTTTTTGCACGGATCTGCTCCTGAGATGTCACCAGAAATGGAACAAACGGAAAGACCGGTGAAAAAACAAATCGAACACATCCGCACCAGTAGCACAAACAGCAGCAGCAACAACAAGCGTTGCTGCCAGTTCAAATGCATAGCGTACCTTAAGTCTCGCCAATTTCGACATATTCTTTTTTTTGTGTTCTCCGCTAGCAACGGCCCCCCCGCTGAAGGCGGGGGAACTTTCATCCCCTTGCTGCTGTTGCTGCTTCTGCTGGTCTGTCAAGTGCTCAATGGAGGGTGCAATGGAGAGGCCGTAGCAGAGAGCGAGTTGCTCCAGATCAAGCGCTTGGAGGTTGAATACTTTCTTGTTCGCCATGACAGAAAGACACCGCAAATAAGAGGCAACCGCTTTCTGGGCCAAAGCCTTCAGCGAGGCACTGCATCAGCAGCACCACACAAGACGCGGCAGCAGCAACATACGAAATGAACATCCAAAAAAGTGGCAACAAACGCAGGTGCAGCTCGAGAAACGGCAAGGCCAGCAGCAGCGACTGCACCAACTGCTGTAACAACGACCCCTTCCTGACACAGTGAAGATCGGCTCTTGGCGGAAGCAAGCAGCCCTCCTCAATACATGCATAGTAGAACCTAAACTTTAAGTTCTAAATCAAACGTACTCTGCTGCGAGGAGAGCCTGAAGTTTGCTTTCTATCCGAATCGCTCGTTTGGGGTTTATGTTTGTTCTTTGGAGGACCATCTGAGAAGAACACAGGACAGACGCAGCGTTTTCTCGGGCTGAGGGTTTACGGGATAGGATTTCAGCTATAAACAGACGGTGCTGCCAGCTCATGCAGCAAGGATACCACAAAGAATAGCAACAGCAAAGACGAAACAATCAACTACAGCACGGTGGATTCTGCCTTCAGCTGCGGCCCCCCCGCAACACGCTCAGCAGAAGACAACACGAAACCCAGAAACAACAACACCGGCAACAACAGAAACATCAGATCCAGCATTAGCAGGAGCAGGAGCAGCAAAAGGCCACCGCTCAGGCGGGTTTCTCAGCGGTGCGACTGGCGGTGTATGGGCATGTTGCATTCCGCGGTGTACATGCAAGTGGATATCGCGAACCCCTCTCGCCTGCAGGTCTTCAACAAAGGAGACTTCAGAAGGCAGCAGCAGCAGCACCGCCTGGCCCTTGCGCGTCAGCCGCGCCGTTCTCCCCACGCGGTGTATATGAGTCTCTACGCTGTCTGGACAGTCAAACTGCACCACGAGGTCCACAGCAGAAGACCCTTCGCCTTCCCCTGATACGGATTGTGATCCCGATCCCGATCCCGTGCGCCCCCGGGGCCTCTGCTGTTGCACCACAAAGTCAATGCCACGAGCCGCCAAGTCTGTGCTGATGAGACAACAGGGAGTAGTGCGGGACACGAAATCTTGGAACACCTCAAGGCGCTTCTGCTGCTTCTGCCGCCCGTGCAGGTACAGCAAAGACAGGCCTGCAGCACAGCAGCAGCAAAAGCGAAGACTGGCGCACACAAGAGATATCTACACCAAACCTCCAAACGAACCGAGAGAAGACAAGCCAAGAACAAAAGAAGCATCCGTCGCTGCCTTGGGTCTGAGAGTTTCCCGCTGCTGTGCTGCAAAAGGGATACAACTGTCTCCGACAGCGGCTGGTGCGGCCATACAAGAGAACATCCGGCCCACCCAAAACACATCAACCAGAAGCCGCAGCAGCGACAGTAGTAACAACGGCGAAAGTAACAGAACAACACAGCAAATGCAGCACCCCAACAAACACTCTGCACTGTGCATCAGCATATGGAAACACACACAGCAGCAACGAGGAGACAAAAACCAAAAAATAGGTAGCAGCAACAACAACATGAACGAGTGCGCCAGCTTCGCAAAAGCAGTAAAACAAACTCGACAGGAGCAGCAATACCAGCATCAACAGCAGCAGGTAAAGTAGCACACCAACAGCATCCTCATCATCCGCAGCACCCATGGCAGCAGCGCAGACTAACCAGGCTTCAAGAGTTTAAAGGCGTCGTGTATAAACTTGGTTTGTTTGCATGAAGAGACAAACACCAAGATTTTCTTCTTGCACTGCGCTCTAAGGATAGAGAAGAGGGCAGATGTTTTGTGTTTTGCTTGCAGGACCATGTAGGTTTGTTTCAGCAGGAGTTGCTGCTGCTGTTGCGAGTTGTCTGTGCAGATGGCTTCGGGGTTGCTGCTGCACAGCAGCAGCCCCAGCCGGTGCACTGCGCTGTTCAGGGTAGCAGAGAAGACAAGGGTTTGTCTGGAAGAAGGAAAAGATGATACAATGGACTTGATTGCATCGAGAAAGCCTAAATCTAACAAACGGTCTGCCTCGTCGATAGCTGCATGAAAAGAGGAGACAGACAAGGACGAGGAGACAGCATAAGAGGAGACGTGGAGATATAGGGTTGCTTCAGCACAAAGATGACACGAGAATAGATAGACGGCCGCTGCTACGAAGAGAGAGGTGGATGAAGCAACAGAAGGAGAAGGCAGAAAGCTGCCACACGGGAAAAAAAGAGGGTGAGAAAACAAGCACCCGTTGCAACAAGATGGCAAAATAATAAGAGACAGGTGTTTACGGCAACAGGTAGACAGAATAAGAGGCAAACGGTTGTTGACGCAGCAGAGGGATACCGATTCAATTGTGCAATTCAAGACGTCTCCAAAAGGAGCAATCCAGCAGCAACAGTTGCACCACCACCAACAGCAACAGCAGCAGCAATATGAGGCGGAAACTTGCCTAATATCATCAGTTTGCTGGTGTCCCACATGGGGGATTCATCAATGTGCTGCAGCAGACGGCCTGGAGAGGCAACGACGATGTTTAGCTGCCCGACTCTTTCTGCTTCTGCTTGCAAGTCTTTGCCCCCTATAAGGCAACCAATGGACATCTCGTGATACCTGCAGCGGCAGCAACAATAGAGGAAGCAGGTACGGCAGTGCTTGTGTCAGCAGGTGATGCAGCACATACAGCCACCACCGAAACAGAGAAGGCCGCAGCCATAGGTATAGCAGCAGGTCTTCCGGCAGCAACAGCACCACAAGCAGCAGCTGCAGCAGCACATGATGCAGCAGCAGCAAGGTTATTGGTTCCTACTGTCCGACGCCTCTGAAGACATCAAAGATTTGAACTGCGAGTTCTCGTGTAGGGGCTAAGACAATTGCAACAGTCCCATCCATGCCACTTATCTCTTCCTGAAACAACTTCTCCAGTATCTGCAGCAAACACAGCAGCAGCAGCAGCAACAGCAGCAAAATGACAAATGTAGAAAATGCAACATATGCAGCATATGCACCACATGAAGCGGTACCTGCAGCAGCGGGCTCGCAGCAGCAACGGCAAAACGCACACAGGCGCAAAGCGGACGGATGCTGCTGCGCCAGCAGCACCCGTAGCAATAGCACCAACAGCAGCAGCAGCAACAACAAAAAGCCAGTGAGTGTACAGCAGTAACAACTGAGAGGCTATTGAGTCACAGTGCCGAGCAGAAGCATCAGTATAAACAGCAGTGGCGGCACAAGGAACCGCAGCACCAGCCGTAGTACAGCAGCAGCAACAGCACCAACAACAACAGCAGCAGCTACACCAGCAGGGGCACTTGGCGTACCGGGATAACGAAGGCAAGCGTTTTCCCGCTGCCTGTCTTAGCCTGTGCCTTCACATCTCTGCCTGCAAGTGCATGCGGGATGACTGCTGCTTGTACTTGTGTTAGCTGCGTAAAGCCGCATGCAGATAGACCCTTTTGAGTCAATCCCGACAAGGGCAAATCCGAGAACAACATCTCCGTCAGAATCCCACCCCTACCCTTACTTCTGCTGCGGTTGATGCTGTTGTTGTTGTTGCTGTCATGGTTGGCTCCATCTGACTCTTCCGGCTGTTGTTGCTGCTGCTGCTGGATTGCTGCCAGGGAAGGTGGGAGCCACTTGCCCCCGGGAGGTGGCATCTCAAGCAGGATTCGCTGGTGCAGCTCTGCAATCTCCTGCTTCTCCCGCTGCCGCAGTTTCAAAGGAAAGGGGCCCCCGTCTCTCCTTCCGGCCCCCCCTTTGTTCTTGGGTCCCCTCTGGTGCTTGGGGGCCCCTCTGTTCTTGGGGTTTGCCCCGAAACGATGACGAGAGCCGTCATCATCTGCACTATGGAAGGAATCCGAAGCTGCTACCATTCTGTGCAGCTACGGGCTGCTGCCGCTTTTGCTGCTGCCGTTGGTCCTTCTTCCCGATGCCCAGGGCAATCGTTGGGGATATTCGATGCAGTTTCCGCTGCTCCAAAAGAAGCTGCTGGATATTCCACCACTTTATTCTGTATTATACTGCTACTAGGGCTTTCCTTGTCGCTTCTGCAGCAATAGAAGACACTCAAGAAAGGGGCATGGGGCGTTGGGCCCCCCCACTCCGTCGTAGTAGGAGCCCCAGAGGATCTTATAAAAGCAGATAATGCATCAAATTCAGAAAGAGCCGAAATAAAACCACAAACTGTCAATTAAACCATTCGTTTAAAGTCGGAAGAAGAGGCACATCCTTGCTCCGTCGGTAGTCCTGGGCCCCTCTCCACCAGACAGCGGCCAGACGTAGCAGCCACCATGGGGCCCCCTCTTGATCTAGAAACCACGTAATTATTTAGTTTATGTTTTAATTCAGAAGTTGTTTAATAACCTTATACGGTCAAAATACCCAAAACAGAGCCAGTAGCAACGCGGCAACAAGCAGACTCTGCTCAAGACCTGCTGCGCCGCCAGCGCCTGTGCCACGTTGGTGAACATACACCGCAAAGGGATCATTGTGTTATCGCTGACTCTTTATCAGCTGTTACCTAACTTCGGCAGCTTACCGCTAGCACCGGAGTGCTTTCTGTGCAACGGGGAAACAAGACGGCCTCGTGCTCCTAGCGGGCTTGTTCACACTATCAGCAGCTGCAGCTGCAGGAGCTGCTTCCACCAGTTCCAGTTGCAGCTGGTGCCGACAGCCCAATTGCGAGCTGCTTCTGGCAGCTGCACCTGTTGCTGAAGCAGGAGCAGCAGATGTTTGGGGGCGGAAATTGGAGCGGCTGGGGGGATTACATCCAGGCAAAGACTCACAAAGTCAACGAACAGCTGCAACGCTCCCTCGCCTCCGAGCGTGCGCGCGAAACCACCAGCAGCAGCAGTTCCAGCAGCAGCAGCAGTTCCAGCAGCAGCAGCAGTTCCAGCAGCAGCAGCAATGACAGCAGGGAGGCTTCTTGGTGGAATAAGTACATAGAACGTCCTTCATCTCTTTTTAAATCTCTCACATTTTACATTGATGGTCTGCAGCGCCTCGAATGCGCTGAATTGATCTCTACCGGGTACTGCAACGGGGCGCCGAGTTTGGGGGGGCCCGAAGGGGCCCCCCTTGGGGACCCCGGTGGAGGCGTATCGGGTGTCCTTCCTTCTAGAGGACCCCCTGATGGAGCCTGTGGAGGACCCACTATTGCTTCTGTTAGAGGTTCTGGTGTACGTGAGGCGGTGATTGAGGCTGTACAGCTGAAGAGGGTTTTGGTGGCTCATGGAGGACAGATATCGCTTACTATGGGAAAGGGAGTGACACACATTTTAGTTGATAATATTGCACTAGGAAACCAAAAGTGGAAAAAGCTCAGGTATTCTTAACGATTCCTCACTAGGGGTGCTGCTGCTGCTCGGGATTCTGCTCGGATGCTGCTGACGCTGGTTGTGATACCGCTGTCTTCGATGCTCGTCCTGCGGCTTCTGCTCCTCTTAGTGCTGCTCCTATTGCTAGCTGGTTCTGATGCGCCCTCTCCTTTCGCTGCCGTTGCTGCTGTTCCTTCCGCTGCTCCTCTTGATGCTGTCATGTTGTTGCTGTTGCTTGTGCTGTAGATGGGTTTGCTCCTGTTGCATACAGCTTCATTTGCTGATGCACCTTCTTAATTTGCATGTGCATTAAACTTGCCTCACTATACTACAGCTCGGTATAAATCTGTGGTCTTCCCTTCGGTTTTGCTGCTGTTGCTGTTGCTGCTCCTGCTGCTGGTTGGCACTGCTGCAGAGATAGAGGGGGCACTGCACGGAGTTATGTAGTGGTGAGATGTGGCTGGGTCTTCTCTTCAATTGAATCGGGGCGACTTCTCTCTCCTACTCTTTTTAGACCAAAAGGTCTGCAGCTCAACTGTCAGCCGCTGCTGCGGCGCTTGTTACCCCCAGGAGCAGGGGCGCTCACACATTTCCAGCAGGGGGCCCCGAGTCCAGCAGCAGGCGGGCTTCCACACCCGCAACAGGGGGCCCCCAGTCCCACAACGGGGGCCCCGTCACCCTGGCAAGAGCCACGAAATGCTCAAGAGAACGTCTCCACGCATTCACGAAACAGAGAAAGGCAGAAAGCAGGATCTCGAGAACCCAATGCTGCAGCAGATCCAAATGCTGCTGCGGCACCCACTGCTGCTGCAGCATCCGCTGCCGCTGCAGCGCCTGCTGCTTCTGCCGCTGCGAGATTGTGTTCGCCTCCTGCTCATGCTATTCAGGAAAATGGAATTATATCTGAGTTTTGCTGCAGCAGCGAACAACTGCCGCAGCAGGTACAACAACAGCATCAAGAGCACCAGCAACAGGAAAAAGAACAACAGGTTTCCTCAGACACGAGCAGCCAGTGCAAAGCTGCGGCGCCTCCGGTAGAAGCAACAGCAGCAAAAGCAGCAGTTGATGCCTCTGCAGCAGAGAATGGTCCTCCAGCAGCAGCATATGAGGGAGCCGCGGGGAATATTTTAGCTGCCATTGCTGGAAGTAAAGAAGGACTCACACTAGAGTCTACTGCTTCTCTTGTGAGTAGCCGTTCGGTAGCAGCTGAAGACACAACCGCAGCAATAACGAAACCAAAAGAATTCGCCGTCAGTATCACATCGGCAGCAACAGCATTTGATGCCTCCCAGCATGCAGGACACGTGCAAAGAGCACAGGCTGGAGGAGGGGCAACAGCAACAGCATTGGGAAGAGGAATAACAGCAGCAGGAGCACCAGGAACACCAGCAGGCAAGGGAGGAGCAGTGGCGGGGGCCACAGCAGGCCTTCCAGTAGCAGGAAGGAGGAGGGGCGTAGTGGACTGCCGACAGCCTGATTTTGTGTCTTCTTTTTTCGAACATTCTCGGCTCCACTTTATTGGAGTTTGGCAAAGCCGCTGTGCTGCAATGCTAACCCGTCTCCTCAGCAGCAGCAGTAGCAGCAGCAGCTGGCAGCAGGTTGCGCTTCCGTGGAAGGATGCGTCTGTCACGAGCAATTCACTGCTGCCCTTGTTGCTGCCGCTTAGCTTAACGCTGCCTAATGAGAGTGACGTGGCTGCTGCTGCTGCTGCTGCTGCTGCTCATTCTCCTTTGTTCGTGCAGCATTCCAATTCGGCGGAAGCAGAAGCACCAGCGGCAGCAGCAACACCACTTCCGGGAACGACAGCAGTCTCTGCAACAGCAGCAGGGCGCTGGATTGTGCACGTTGACTTTGATGCCTTCTTCGTCTCTGTGGCTCTCCTCAAACACCCGCACTTAAAAGACAAGCCGGTGCAGTCCCGTGTCCACAACTCACGTAGCTCCTTTTGCTCATGTTGTTGCTGTTGTTGCTGTTGTTTCTGCTGCGATGCTTGGCGACGAAAAGCGCGTCTTTTGAACTGCGCAGACACTGCAGCAAAACTTCTCATTCCAACAACACGAAAAAGCTGGCAGCTGCCATTCATGCTTATGCTCTTGCTGCTGCTGTGGCTGGTTCTGTTGCTTTTGTTGCAGGTTGCAGTTTGCCACTCTCGGGGGGCCCAATGTTCAACAGTCTCTCCTTGTAAGTTGTCACAGCAGTCTTGAGGAGATTCAGGGGATGCTGAGGTTTCTGTCCGTGAGTGGGGGCGTGGGGCCTGCTGCTGCTGCTTCAGCTGTCATTGCTGCTGCTGCCATCACTCGCGGGGTAGGGTCCTTGCAGCAGCAGTAGCAGGAGTGGTACGTGGTTCTTCAGTCGCCTGGCTAAGGGTTCCCGTTGTTTGCGCTTCACGCGTTTCACTTTTAGGGGGCGATGGTGATGCTTGTGGGCTTGGAAGTGTGTTTGTGGGGTGTTTCCGTTCATTTGCAGCAGCAGGTACACCTGTAACAGCAAAAGCGGGCGGCACAGCATCATCCGCGGCAGCGCCTGCTGGAGGCGGCACTTCCGAGATTGCTAGCTGCAACTACGTGGCGCGTGCCCGGGGTGTCTGCAAGGGGATGTGGCTGCGCTCTGCCTTGCATCTGTGTCCTGAGTTGTTGCTGCTGCCGTACGACTTCGCTGGAATCGAAGCTGCTAGTGCAGGCCTCTTTAAAGCCGCCCTCTCTCTCTCACGCAGACTGGCGCCCATCTCATGTGATGAGGTAACCCAAACAACGACGCATGGACACAATAACCCTTGTTTAACTGCCGGAACCATTGTAAACCCTTGTAAACTTTCTCACCCGCAACAAAGCCTTTGTAAACCGTTATAAAACGAACCCCAAATCATTAACTCCCGTGAACTCAGATGGGTGTGGATTGATGCCTAGGGATCCACAGCCGCGGATCAGCCAGGAGTGAAGACTGTTTGAAATGATTGAGGGCTTGTATCACAGCATGGAAGCAGCAGCAGTATCTCCAGCAGTAGAAAAGTAGGCATCGTAGGCATCAGCTGCAGAAGAGGGTAATCTGTACAAGCGTGAATATTGTGTTTGTCTGCGCTGCAGACGTTCATCCAGATTTGTTTCCCGCTGCTGCAACAGACACAGGAGGGCTTTTCTGCAGGGCCCTGCAGCTGCAGCGGCGGCAGCAGTAGCAGCAATGGCAATTTGTCCCAGACGATCCACAGCCACAATATTAGCAACACCACCACCACCAGTAGCAGTGGAACTGGCAGATGCACCAATAATAGCAGTAGCATGAAGGCAGATGAGGCAGCGGCAGTTGCCGATGTGTGCGTGGCGTTGAGGGAGGCGATAACACAAATGACTGGCTGCACGGTTTCCGTGGGGGCTGGCAGCAACTGCCTTTTGGCCAAACTTGCAACTGCAGCAGCAAAGCCTTCAGCTGACGCTTCTGCGGCCACACCTCCAAAGAAGCACAAAACAGCAGCAGCAGCAGCAGCAACAGCGGTAGTGCAGCGGGATGGAGTGTGTGTGGTGAGGGGTGGAGCAGCAAATGCAGCAGCTTTTGTGGGGCCACTACGGCTGCGCGCGATTCCCGGAGTGGGTCCTGCGGTGGCGTCTAAAGTTGCTGCTGCTGCGTCTGGAACAGCAGCACCCAAAACATGCTGGGACGTTCAGATAAAGGGCGAAGAGTCGCTCCAGTTGCTGCAGGCTGCCCTGGGTGTGTATCCACTTTCAGTTCCAGGCGACAAGCAGCAGATGCAGCAGACGCCGACAACCTGAAGGTTAAGGGGAAGAGCCTGTTGACAAACTGCCACTCAGCTGCTGCTGTTTGTTTGCAGGCCGCAAGAGGGGGGCCCAACTGTGGTGGCTCTGCCACGGGGTAGACGTGCGCCCTCTTCCCTCTCCGCTCGCTGGTGCTCCTACTGCAGGACAAGCAGCCGCAGGCTCAGCAGCAGCTGCGGCTGCGCCTGCTGCAGCTGGAGCAACCAGCAACATGCCACCCAAGGGCTCTCTGAGTATATCTGTTAATTGGGGTATTCGCCTTCAGCAGTATTCCGATCTCCTTTGTCTCCTCAAACAAATCGCAGAAGAAGGAGAGAAGAGACTCAAATCCAACCGTCTTTACACTGCCAAGATCTCGGCAAAGGCATGCAGTATACATTAAATCCTTAACCGACGAATTAACGCAAAGTGAAGAATTTTGTTGCATGCGCACCTTCAGAGTTTAGACTAAATATTGCGGCCCTTGCTGCTGTTGTTGCTGCTGCAGCTGTTGTACCGACATCCAGCAGCCCCCATCCAGACCACCAAATTTCTGGGGTGCGGCGTTTGTGACTCGGCGAGGGGCTCCCGTGTCGTTGGAAGCAGCAGAACCAACGGCAGCAGCAGCAGCAGCAAAAGTAGGAATGCAGTGTTTGGGGTGCAGTCGTCGGGAGACTTGTACGAGGAGCTTCAGGCGCTGTGGAAAGAGAGTCTCAGCGGGTGCGCTTCTTTTGTTCCTTCTCCGCTGTGACCCCTTTGCTGCTGATGTTCCTGGTGTTGGTACTGCTGTCGCTTGCTGCTGCTGTTGCTGCCGGTGCTTGCTACTCCTGCTATAGATACCTCAGAGTAGCCGTCTTTTCCATCCGTGCGGTGTGCGAAGAGCGTCGTACTTGTCGGTCGTGTGCTCCTTTTCAAAGATTGGCTCTCACTGCTACCTGAAACTGATGCTGCTCTATTCCTTGCAGCGTATGCCCACTGGAAGACTACCGCGGCATCACGCTGGTGCTCCAGCAGCTGCGGACAGAGCAGCAGGAAGAGGCGCTGCGGCGGCAACAGGAGCATCTTCAGCGCAGCCTGTTGGGAGTTGCTTTCAAAAAGAGCAGCACCAGCAGAGGCGCTAGCAACAGCAACAAAAGCTGCACCGACACTCTTGAGCCGTGCTGTGTAGTAGTAAATCAAGTGGAGGAGGCCCAGGATGGGTCGCCGTTAGAACGACCACAGCAGCACCAGCCGGTGGAGCAAGAGCAGCAGCAGGAGCAAGACATGCAACAGGAGATAGTCGGTCTAGGAACCCCACTCAAAGCATCTTACTCACCCGTGGACTGCTGCTTTATTACTACGAGCGACAACAGTGACAGCTCCAGCAGCGCCAAAGAGGCACGCACGCCAGTAAGGGTGGCACCAGGCCGAATTAGGGGCAGCGCCACCGCTGCTGCTGCTGCCTCCGCTGCTGTGGATAGTTTGCATGACTGCCACCGGTTGCTGGGAACTTCAGAGCTGGAAACTCCGGAGAGACGTATCCAAACTCGAGACGGAAGCTCGCCGGTGCTCACGGGGCAGCTACAGCAGCTGAGGAGTGTTCGTACCCCTGAGAGTCAGGCCTCAACTCCTCTCTTGAGAACCCCATTGGTAGACAGAGTTCAACGCATGCAGACAACGGATAACGGAAACAGCATTAAGGGTTCACACAGCAATAAAAAGAGGAAACGTTCAGCAGCAGGATTAACTGCTGGTGCTGCAGATTGCGGAAAGTCCCCTATGACGACTCAGCGGAGCCTGGAGGAGTTCTTGCCAGGAGGTGCCCGATCCCCTCAGACCCTTCTGAAGGAGCCGCAGCAGCAGTGCAGCACCACCACTGCTGCAAGGGGTCGTCTGCTTTATGCTGCTGCTCCAGTTACTGTTGCTGCTGCTGGTAGTTCTCTACCGAATGTTATATCTTTACTGACGCAAAATATAGACAGTAGTAGCAGCGAGATGTCATCTCAGCTCCCTTCCCAGCTGCAGCAGCAGGAACGCGGGGACTGTTGCTGCGGCGCTGCTGGCAGTAACGGCTGTTGCTGCGATCCGGAGAAGTGCATCAAGCAGTGCTTGTTGCATATCTTTCCCCTCTGCGGTGCCCCACATCGCCTACCGCTCTCTGTCCGCATACCTGCTGCAGCTCAGCCTGTGATGCAGCTTTTGTTACTTCACGCTGCTGCGACGGGAGCCAACGCAGCGAGCCTTGAGGGCAAGTCTGCCCACGTTGTCGCTGCAGTTTCTAGCCGGATTGCTGCTGCTGCTGCAGATAACGGCACTGTTTCCCCCCTTGCATGCATTCACCAAGCACAGCCGCCTGGTGCTGCTGCAACGGGTACCCCCAGCGTCTCTACTGTCAATAAAGGCATTTCTGAGAGGCGTCCTACAGATCGTGACGCTTCTTCATACAGCATCGAGCACGTTGATGCCCCAGCAGCAACAGGTTCTGCTGCCCCTCACGAGATTCATGCTGCAGCAGCCTCTGGCCAAGCACAAGTACCTTCGTCAAAACTCAGTGATCCTGTAGAACAGCCCGAGGACCCCGTCGAGAAGCCGCCGTCAGAAGAAGCAGCAGCTGTTTCCGAGGCAGCATATTGGGAGTGTGTCGCTGCTGCTCTGGAAGGATTTGGAGGGGTCTTGACAGCTGTCATTGGGAATCTGGTGGCTGTCGGTGCTCACGAGGAGCGGCAGCTCCTCGTGAGGGCCCTGCTGAGACTGCTGCAAAATCCTGGGGCACGCACTGCCGTAGCAGCTGGGGCAGCAGCAACCGTTGCTGCTGTTCCTGCTGACGTGAGGAAAGAAGCCACCGGCGAAGACTGTTCATCTAGGCTCACGCTGCTGCTTCTACGTCTGTTGGTTTGCTCAGCAGGTCGCCTGCTTTGGCCTCTTCTCCTCCACCGTGCACAAGACGCCTTCTTATGTTGTTGAAGACTCCACCGTATGGCATCCCATTTGCCCCCATCACCACAGGCATTTTACACAACGAACATGAAGGCTCCCTATAGCACGTTTTCCCCCCTTTTAACTGTGAAGTACTTATGCTGTATTAGGGCATCTTTGGAATCTGCAGCGGCTGGTGGTGCAGCTGCTGTAATGCAGGGCTTGGACCGCCGCTGTCATGAACCCTGCAGGCTGGAACCCTTTGCACAGACGGAGACGTAATATAGCGGCAACTCCCGCTGCAGCTTCTGCTATAGTAGAATCCTACTAGAACAGACCCCTGCAGACCACGGCACCAATGCAACAGTAGCAGCAGCAAAAGCTGTGGCTACAATCGTTTGCTTTTATGGCTTTCTCCGTACAGATTTTTTTTATTTGCGTTCCGTTCGCATGCATACTGAACACTGAAGTCTGACATCACGGGAGGGAAGGTGGCCGCACATGGCCCTTTTTTCTCGTTGATGCTGCTGCAAACTAAGGACTGCACCGTTTGCGGCGCTAGTATTCACGCGTAGCTGCAGTAGCTCCTACTGCTGCGGCTGCACACGTGGACTCGGGGAATGCAAGCGGTAGCATTTGTGTCCTCGGCAAGAAGGGCCTTGAGGCCTGAGCTGAGCGACACACAACATAATCAGAAAAAGAAGAGGAGTATGCCGAGCAATCGGAGCCACAAGTGGTCTAGGGCTTTAGGAATAGCATTTGGCCTGCAAATATAGGTGCGTGTTCTGCTTGTGCTTCATTTCTTTTCTCTCGTGAGGCTTGCTCACAGGAGCAGCATCACCGCTTCTTCCGTGGGGCTGCCGGTAGCGTGCCAGCGAACTCTGGCGGCTTTGTCTACCAGCAGCACGGAGACGAACTTCGCTCTTTCTCTTCGCTTGAAGGTTTCCACCTCTTCCGCCCCCCAGCGCCCGCTGTAGCCCATGAAAGAGCCAAAAAGACAGCTCCCTGCGGCACGGCTGCGGATCAAAGAGCAAAGGTGTTCATACTCCTCAGCCAGAAGACGCAACGCAGCTTCGCGGGAATCCTGGGGGACTTCACGCGGCCCCTCCTGTATGCGTGCTGCCCTGCGCAAGCGCTGCGGAAATGAGTGAAAGGGCAACAGCGAACGGAAGGAAGGGGTCAGAGACTGCATGCTTCGAATGGCTAGAGAACGAAGCCAGAAGGGCGCATGATCGACGCAAATGAATTGCAGGCTCGCCAGCTCAGGACCTGTCCCGTCTGCGCGCCAGCCAAGGCCGGGGCACGGCTGCTGCAACAGCCCCGGCGGCAGCGACCCAGTAGCAACAGCAGCAGCAGAGGTAGCAGCAGTGGGAGAGGCGAAAACAGGGCCATATACAGAAGATATGAACGAGCTGTGGCTCTCCAGGCGGCGAACCCAAGTAGCAACATCGGCTAACTGAGAATGCTGCCCTCCCACATCGAACAGAAACAGAAGCGAGACGCGTCCATATAGGCGCTCCACCAGCTGCGCGCATGCAGGCTCCAACACATGGATCAACGGGAATCCCCTTAGAGGCCCAAATAGGTATAAACACCACGAAAAGGTTGCAACGAAGACACAAAAGAAAGAAACTGCTGATAACCCACCGATGTCTTTGGCAGAATTGCCCCGGGGCTGCTAGGGCGGAACACCCTTTCCCTAAGCCTAATATCCTGCGTCTCTGCGGATGGGCTTGGGTCTTCGTGAAGGCCAAACGGTGTAACGAAAAAAAGAGGAGGGAGCTTAGCCGCCTCGTGGGGGGGAAGCAGGCGCGACGGGTAGTGATGCGCTGCGGTCATCCCGTCAATATAGCGTTTGTACACAACTGGAGAACAATCTGTACCCTGAGGGGTCCCGTCGAGCGCCCCAAAAGAAGCGCCCACATCAACTTCTGCGCCTGAAAAAGGGTGGGAAATAGCTCGCATCAGTCGGCGCAAAAACGCTCGTGGGTTGTTTTTCTGCAGCTGCTGCTGCATCTCACACCACGAAATGAAGCTGGTGCGATCATAGAGAGGGCTCGCCCACCGATCTTGCAAGGAAGACTTGGGCGAACTGTGACCTGCTGACAGCTCCCGGCGAACCCTTTCCAGGATGTTTGCAGGCCACTCAGCCCGGGGGCGGCATGTTGGCGCTAGGGCGCCAACAACTTTGCTATCTGTAGGGGGATCTAATGAATTTGCCCTGAGACTTCTATGCAGAGCTGAAGAAGTGACACAAGGATCGTGGTGGAGGCATCGTTGCTGTCGTAGGTAGTAGCACGCAGGGAAAGGAGAAGACGGTGCGTGTCTGCTGAGGCCAGCGTAGGGACACACGCCCACAAACCTCCTATGGGGACGGCAATGGTTCCGCATGCTCCCGCATATTTCAACTCGCGGAGACCCAAGCATTTCCGCGCGTGTAGCTGGTGCAAAAGCCAGCATTCCAGCAGGGAGTCGGCCCATGAAGGCGGCAAAGGATCAAGTGGGAGTTTTCTGCATGTTGGGCCAGTGAAATTGGCACCCTGTTGAAAATTATAGCTTGGGAAATTAGAAGAAAGGAGAATTTTTCCCAATTTGAAGAAGGTCAGTGCATCCCTTTCCCCCCACAGCCCCCAGTGTCAATGGTGCTCGAGTCAGGAGATCGCGATCAAGACGGCCTCGCAACTGAAGATTCTGAATTCATAGGGCCAAAAAAACCCAAAACAAAATGCCGAAACCGATGATGGAATGCTTCAACATACGCAGGTGGCCATTTGGTTGTCTCGCCCCTTACTGATTTCGGGCCGATGCAACAGATGGCACCTGCACAATTCACCTGAATATTCAAAGAAAGGCTAATTTCCTCAACTACGCACCGTTTCTTTGAGTCACACCAGATATGTGACTGTCTGTAACTGCTTCAAGACATCAAGACAGTGACTCATGGTTTTCAGACAAATGAAATCCAGACGAGCGCAAGCTCATGAATCCCTTGCTGAAGCACCGCCTAAATACAAGTTTCACATGCCTGACCAGGATTTTCAGGAACTTAATGCTGCGTCCACCTTACTATCTTTCATTTAAAATAGTAACAAGTGCTCATGGAAGCGATACTGTGTCTCGCTTCAAAAGGACAGACTAGGGCAGACTCAGGTTCGGTCCATTATGGAGGCTGACAGGCACTCCCTTCCTCCTCGTCCGCCAGCAAACGCAGGTAATTGTACTCACCAATGTACTAATAGGATTTCCTCCTTGCACCTGCTGGAGCTGTTAAGGCTGTTGACCTCCTCGTTCACAACAGTTTCTGCTCGACGCTTGCGCGTTTCTCAGTAGGATTATTTGTGGCTACAGAAATGGGTATACAGCTTAAAAGAAGTATCTACCACTTTGGAAAGTGAGAGGCAACCTCTAAGTGAGTGTTAGTGACGGGAGTGACCCTGCGAAGTTAGGGTCAGGGTTTGCCGTGCACTAGTTTGCTTAACACTGAGTTAAGCGGCGAGCCTGTGTGCGGTGGCTACCGTAACTTTCAGATACCTATCTCCTTCAATTGACATCTCAGCTGAGTCTCGGATCCTGAGTAGAACGCTTCCTTCCACGACAGTTTAGAGTGAACGAAATGCTTGAAGGCTTTTCCTGCCCATTCAGGTGGTCACTTGCATTTGCTTTTGGTGCTATATAGTCCTCATCTTCAGTTGAAGCACCAGTTGCACTGGCGGGTGTGCGTCCGGTTTGGTAGGGTGCTTTCTGCAGCCTGCTAAGTGGCAAACTACTACACGCTTTTGTGGCTGAACTCCACTAGTATTCGGGCGCTGAGCTGCAGCACAGCAGCCGGCCGGCAGGCTAAGTTCATGCATAGGGCTCCGACAGTTACGGTATTTACAAAAGCGTAATTAAATGCAACTGAACAGTTTTCCACCTTAGGTTTTGGTGGAACGCTTGTTTGCGGAAAGACCCCCGCCCATTCGCTCGAGGTGATACCTCCGTGTACCAAAATGCCCACGTTCCGGCATGCTGAGCCGCATTTGAGCTCCCGATAGTCATAAAGCGCTCTTAGTACAACCTGCAGGAGGCGCAGCCTCCTCTGCTACCGATTTGGCAGCACATAATTCACCAGCTATAGGAGAGCGTTAATGCTCCCTGCACTGCGCTTCCAGAATAGCAGCAAGCAGTCATAGGCTTTGTGAGGATAAGCGTTCTTTATACTGGGACTAGGCTACTAACCTGAACCTGGCGGGGCCCTCCTGAACATTGAGTGGATGGAGAATAATCATTCAGCTAGTGCATCTCAGCATGAACAAACTCAGCGTTAAGGTACCTCCCCTTCGTGGTGTGGGCAGCCTCAATCATCACAGGAGCATGGGCGACCTTGGTCGGAGCGGACTCAATCACCACAGGAGCATGGGCGACCTTGGTCGGAGCGGACTCAATCACCACAGGAGGGTGTGCCATTTTAGTCGGAGCAGATTCAATCACCATAGGAGGGCGAGCCATCTTGGCTGGAGCAGATTCAATCACCATCGGAGGTTGAGCCATCTTGGGTGGAGCAGATTCAATCACCACAGGAGCATGGGCGACCTTTGTCGGAGCAGATTCAATCACCATCGGAGGTTGAGCCATCTTGGGTGGAGCAGATTCAATCACCACAGGAGCATGGGCGACCTTAGTAGGAGCAGATTCAACCACCACAGGAGCATGGGCGACCTTTGTAGGAGCAGATTCAATCACCACAGGAGCATGGGCGACCTTAGTAGGAGCTGCCTCAACCACCACAGGAGGGGCGGCCATCTTGGTTGGCGCAGCTTCAACGACCAAAGGTGCAGGCGCCTTTGACGGGGCAGCCCGAACAAGATGTCCTCCTGCCGCCACCTTTGTCGGAGCAGATTCAATCACCACAGGAGGGGCGGCCATCTTGGTTGGCGCAGCTTCAACGACCAAAGGTGCAGGCGCCTTTGACGGGGCAGCCCGAACAACTACAGGAGGACCCCGGTGGAAACAGCCTCGCCTGAGTTAGTGGTGTCCTCTCGCCCGGTAAAACCAGCCACGTCGAAGCTGCTGGTGTCCACGTCCGCGGAAACTGCCCCGTCGGGCTTGTTGATGTCCTCCTGCCCGGTAGAACCAGCCGCGTCGGACTTGCTAGTATCCTCGTCCACGGAAACAGCCCCGTCGGGCAACAACCATGGGAGCGGACTTCTTGGTAGGTGCTGCCATCATAACGGGTGGGGATGCCATTTTGACTGGCTCAGAAACATACATAACCTTCTTCTTCTTCCCCAGGCTGCGCTCAGGTGCACTGTCGTACTGCTCAGTCTGGAAGTTCTCGGCTTCGAACACCATTTCAGTCTCATCCTCAGCAGCAAGTATGGAAGGGAAGATCATGGGGGCAGCTTGAATGATCATGGGAGCAGCCTTCTTGGTAGGCGCAGCCATCATGATCGGTGCGGGTGCCTTCTTTACAGGTTCAGCAGCATATATCACCTTCTTTTTACCTAGCTCACGGCCAGCTGCACCCTTTGAGACCTGGTAAGCTTCGTAGACTTCGGCACCTGCATCATATGCATCATGTGGCAAGGTACGGAGGCATATCAGACTGGCATGGGTAAGAGGCACCAGCAGTTGGGTATACTCTTCACCGGGTAGGGTCGTAGGGAACAGGAAGGGGATGGTAACCACGAACTGCAGGGCCCATGGACTGAGCGTCCTTACCAGCTGCTTGTTCGTATTCATGTGCCATATACTGCTCGCCTGCAGCTCCCTTCCCGGTTTCGGCAACGTGCTCCTCGCTAGCGCCCGGGACTGAGAAGGTGTTGGTAGAATCCGAGTCGCATTGACCCCTGCTCCTGAGCTTCTTCCTCATGTCCGAATGATCCGGTTCGTCTCCATTGATGTTCTCAACGTAACTCTCTTCTGTGTGTGGAAGGCCGAAACCATCCGATTCCACGTTGCTTGGCACCCCAGCAGTGGATTCGTGCTGCAAATCCTGATAGGCAGTGCTGGCTTCAAACGTTTCATAGCTTTGAGAGGTAACTTTTGCCGCTAAGGATACAC
Source organism: Eimeria maxima (assembly GCF_000499605.1). Classification (NCBI taxonomy): domain Eukaryota; phylum Apicomplexa; class Conoidasida; order Eucoccidiorida; family Eimeriidae; genus Eimeria; species Eimeria maxima. Next base: position 12,296 of record NW_013565267.1, on the reverse strand, counting down.
CTGGCAGGACGAGCAACAAAGACGTGTGCAACCTCATCTTCACTGGGCGTCACCGAGCTTTGGGCTGTACACGGGAACAACGGAGACCTGCGCACACTTGAGAGGAAAGAAGTGTCTTTGATTACACCGCTTCTCCAAAAAACCAACTTTATAACCATGTGACAGTCCAACGCTCCTGTTCTGCTGGCTGCGAATAGGAATCGCGCGGAGGGTTGTGTGGGGTCGTGCAGCTGCGCGACCTATCGGGACACATGCTTACCTAGCCCACGACTCCGCGGTGAGCGAAACCTAGCGATACAACGTCCCCGTCTTCATGCAAAATTTCATGTAAAAAATCAAGACTGTGGTAGCATATTTTTGTGTGCTATGGGTTTTAGCCAGTGCTTTCTTCCCCTGTGGCACAGGTAAAACGTTGTGTCCCCGTGGTGACCTTATCGCATCACGCGTCTCTCGTTCAGTTGAAATTTTGAATAAAGAATGTTCGAAATCCCTTTTCCCATTTAATTCTTCTTCAAGTTTTAATTGCGGTCCATTTTTTAACCGGTTGCCCCTCTCAATTTCACATTTGTCTCAACACGCTAGTCATCCGTTGACCAGGGTAGTTTTCTGTTTATAGTCTTGCTCTGTTCGTGCGTTTCTTTTCACCAGCAGCTCGTTAGTTTCTCATGGGTTAACTGTAAATTGCTTTGCAAGGTGTTACTTCCCACAAGCATTAATTGGCTTGCAACAAAGGAACTCTACCGTTTACGGAGGTCCACCTGCTGCTTGCAGAAAACTGTCAATTTTCTGGAGTAGTCGCTAGGTACTTAGGCAGGTATTAACTTTTCGTTGAACCGCTTGACCCCAGTGAAAGAGGAGTGCATGACCCTAGTTCATATGCCTGACAGTTACGGTACTTTTTGTGGTTGATAGGCGGATAGTGATGTTACCGCAGTACTCTGTCCATGAGTTGACACAGTACGCCTGCCAACTCAGCTTACCCCAAACTGCTCTGCACAGCATAGCAGTCTCTCATATTCTCATATATTTACCATATAACGGTATAATTTAGAGTGAATACACTCATTTTAAATAGTTGACGTCCCAGTGTATGAGAGATCAGCAGTGCCCCGCTGACGGTGTCAAGTGCTCTTCTTCCTGCCCCCAGGCTGGCTACTGAGAGCCAAGTAGAGGTTTAGCAGCAGTCTATACTGTTAGCGCAAGCCGACCAATCTCTTGTGCTTGAATGTGGTCTTCCTTGCAGCTCCCGTTGCAGCAATACACTCTGCAGCTCGCAGGAGGCCGCCTCCCCTTAACGCGTCCCAGGTTCGGGGCCGCTGTGCTCAGCAAACCTGGGAACTGGAGCCCATGCGAGGTGTATTTTTGTGGACATTTCTTTAAGCCGTTCATTTCAATGCACACCGCAGCTCTCAGCAGAAGGCTCCCACGGTACGGATGCGCCAGGCAGGGGAGTACGCCGAATTAGCAGCTACCACGGTTGTCGTGTCTTGCATTCCTCAAGGGCAACGCGAAAAGCAGCCAATACACCCTCATGCACTCTATGCAAGCTCATTTTGGTGTTGGATTGCTGGATTGCCACTCCCCATTTTAGTACAAGGCAATCAAAACATCATCTGCACCGTTGTAGCGATAACGGGGAGTTGCTGGGAAAACCGCGGTTGGTGATAGAATTAATCATTCGGCAGTCGCTACACGCAATCTAACCATGTCGATTATGGGACTCCTGCAACTTGCGATGGCAATGTGACTCAAAACAGGACAGGAATGAAACAATAGTCGGCATTTTACGGTGCACGTAACTCAGATTGCAGCTAGTTACCAAAGTAACGCTTTCTTTAAGACTAGCATTTAATTGCCTGCTTTTCCAAAAGGCATTTCTGCAGTGTTTTATACATGTCTTCGTTACATGTTTCAACATACCATGAAATGGGCCTTCGCTTGTATGAACGTGAACACTGCGCAACCACCGTGCACTGAAGTGCACGAGATAGAAGAATTCGCAGCGGAAGCAGGAACAGGGTGATAAATACGGTGTGCGTTCATGAACTGGTGGCTGTGTTCACCTCACCGCGTAAACATTTGCAGAACCTCGTGCATTTCAGGGAGAGTCACTGAGTTAATACCACGGAATTCATCTTCATACAGACAAGCCTCGGAAGCACTGCAAGTGTGATCGTCGAAGTTAGCTTGAAAAATAGAAGAACCCTCCCTGGGCGAACCCTAAAACTGTGTGTATTCCCGTTTGTTCAGCGACGTCAACAGGTCAAGGCGAGCACGAGCACATGTACGATGCATCCCTCAAGCTGCAGCATCACCGGACCTTAATTACCTTCACACTACACGCAGCAGGCGCAGTAACCCTTGAGCTCGATTGTTGAAAATGCGAACGCCTGGAACTACGGCTTTAATCCGGAGCGTCAAAATGGCCTCTAGCGGCTACATAGCAAGCCATTGGTCTGCATTTTTCTATAGTTGGCGTTACGTAGGACGATCTGCCACAGGAAAGATGTTTGAACATCCTGTCACAGTCATGGATCTCCGTAGCGGCCCGTTCCAGTACAGGAACGACACAGCCAGGAGGTGGCAGTTGCCGCTGCTCCAGAGAGCAGTAGCCTGGGAAATATCCGTGCATGAAGGTGTTGATGGGTCAGCGCCAACATGAAGCAGCTGCGGTCAGAGCCACGACGGGCAGTTGCTTCCCCTTCCGCTGCGTGGTTACTTTACAGTACGCTCACATTAATTCTGCAATACTTCAACTTATAGACACTGCAAGCGAAATGTCAGCGTACTGGATTTCTTTCTCACTGTCATCAAGTTACAATGCAACAAGACCTAAATGAAGAGCAATCTACGGTTAGACTGCCTCTCTGCTTTGCTCACTGAACAAGCGCGCATCTGAAAAAGCTCAGACTCCCACTATGCCAGTGAAAGCTCATGATTAAGATGACTTTGGCTGCGTTTCCTGAATTTGCATTTACTGCCCCAAACATGAACCAAAGTGTTTCTGGCACCGCTCGTCTTCAGTAGCGTCATTCCCTTCTCGGCCAATCCGGCTCTGTCACTGCCTTCCTGAGCAAGCTTCAGCCACTACCTTCTGGCGAAGATGCAAAACAAACAACTCGAGAGTCACGAGAGCCGCAACTGCGGTCACTACCGCACCGGGAACCCACCATGCCAGTTCACATACTCTGCGGGACACAAAAACAAGCATACACCCACAGACTGAGAACAACGTGGCTTCCAATATATGATTCCTAGTTTGTGTATGTGTGTATTGCTGCTGTGAAGACTACCTACATCAACGAGCACCAGAGTGAAAGGCAGGCGACAACCACTTTAGCACAATCCTGCAGTGGCTTGCTGCAACAGGCGCGTCACTGCAGCCTGCAGACGCTCCCATGAACCGCCTACTTTGTTTCTTGGTTCATTTCGAAGAGGATCTTGATACTGCAATCAGGATCAGCGCATCGGTTTGTGTAAGGAACGTACACTTGCTCGCCGCTGCATACAAACGAAAACAAGGCGTCTGCACAGACACGCTCTCCTGAAAACCCAACGGAATGGCAACAGGTCTGGGACACAGCTGCAGATAGAGGAAATCGATCCTTTCTAATTCTGTGGAAGCGTCCGCAAAGGCGAGGCGGTTCGCTTATTTTCACTGACATGCACGCAGCCCGAGCGGCGCAGGCAGAGTCGTTGTTAGGTTCTGGGGATTTCTCTTGAAGCCCCACACGCCAGTTGTTCCTGTCCATTACCACTTTGAAGGCAGAGAGCACTGCACAACCAAAAGCAAATAACATATGACCAAAAGTAAATATCATGCGCCCTACAGTTGCAGAAGGCGAGGGCGCCTACGGGGGACCTAAACTGCACAGTCCTTTTGGGGGAGAATGCTAGGGTGGAGGTGCAACCAGAAATGCCATTTGTTGCTTAGCTGAGGTCTCTGCTAGCGCATAGTTTTGCTAAATGAGAAGAAAAACAAACCCCTGGTGCCCAGGCGGATCTGCCGCCACTGGTCAGCTCCCATAGACAAGAAGGGCTGCGGCACGACACAAAGGACTTCTCCGACTCCCGGTTCACGAACAACGAGGCGTTCAAGAGGAAGCTGCAATCGCGGAGCGTCAGGGGAAGATTGCGAAAGGGTAAAAGAGAGAGACGGAAGAGGGCGAATGTTCTGGCGTTGCAACAAAGGACAGGTGCGTCTGTAGGCCCGCTTCCCTCCTTCATCTGTTAACGTCACAGGGCGGGACACATGAGCATTTATACTGTCTTCTTCCGAGTCTGGGTCTTTGCACAGCTCGTGTTCAGTATCCAAAGGCAGCCACGCTCTCAGGCTCTTCCACATAGGCGGAGGCACCACCATACACTCCGAGCTGCACGCACAAGGTCGAGGATTTGCTACACCGCATGTTCCTTGGGGGCACAAACTCATGCGCATCCCAAACCCTAAACCCTAAACCCTAAACCCTAAACCCTAAACGATAAACCCATGAAATAGCAGCAAAAATGCCTGAACCTATGCATATTCGTTTCCGTTCTCGAGATTTGCTATGTGTTGGCTGGTCTTGTGATGCGTAACTACTGCAGCATATGCTGCGTCCTAATGGATAGCGCATGCATGCTGCTGTGTCAGTACACCCCTCATATATGGATAAAATGCTGCAAAAATCTTCATAGTTCCCCACCTGAGGTCTACGACGGCTTCCCACGCGCTAGATAAGGGATGGCCTATTAGTTCCCCACAGAGTCGCCAATCGAAAGTAGAAAAATGAATCAAAGCGTCAACTCCAGCAGCCCCAGTTTGCATGCGCTCTGCCCACAACATTTCCCCGAAAATACGGCTGGCGTTGCTAGAAAAGTATATGTTTGAAGGCAGCAAATCGCGGCCCGAGAAGGGCCCCTGGGGCCCCTCCTGAGAAATGGGGGGCCCAGGTAACGGATGTCCCGTTGAAGGGGGCAAGTTAACATCGATCCCCACTCCCTTTACACTAGGCTCCAACAGCAAGTTCCACAAAGACGCCTCGCGGCAGCAGAGATCGGGTCCTGACGAACACATACAAGAACATGCAGAAAAGATCAACGTAGGCGGACGTGCTTACGTTCATGCATGCAATCACAGCCAATTCAACCGACGCTTTCTGCTATGTGTTGCACTAAGAAGTTGGGGTTTAGGGTTTAGGGTTTAGGCTGAAACCCCCAGGCCCGACGGCTGTGCCTCAGGCACAAGGAGTTGCAACGGGGGAGAGAATCGCCATCTTCCCCTAAATATTGCCAAATCTGTTTTATTGTTATTGTTTCTTTTCTATTATTATCTTGTTTGTTTTTATTTTCTTCTTTTTCTTCTTTTTTTTTGTGTTCAACTACTCAGCTGCACGGTGTACCTACCTGCTATTCCCCATACACCATCTAACCCCTTGTACGCGTCAAACTCGGTGTCTCGATCTAACACCAATTTCACAGGAAATCTACTGAGCCGAAGTGCAAACAAAGAGGGTACAGCAGCATCTTGGGGGCCCCCAGGGGCCCCCCCCAAGTTCAATTTCTCTTCAGATTCATAACCTGGTGGCAACATCTCAACAGTGTCGTGCCCCTCCAAGCGAAGCTCGGATACAAAAATACCATCTACTACTTGTTTATATCTGCAGCAGCAAACACACACACCACCACTACTACTGCTGCTGCTGCTGCTGCTGCTGCAGTATAAATGGCACCTTCGAGCTATCCGTACAATCGACGGCGCAGCGCAGCAAACACTCAGAACAAAGGTGGTAACAGCGTCAGGACAGACCACCGCAATACAAAGTGAAGCCATGGCACCGCCTGCTGCTGCCGCTGCTGCCGCTGCTGTTGGTGCTGCTGCTGCTGCCGCTGCTGTTGGTGCTGCTGCTGCTGCTGCTGAAGCTGTAGCTTCAGGCCTTACCGGGCGGCATATTGGGGGTCATGCTGCGAGGAAGGCCGGCAGCTAAAAGGGGTCTCGGAGAAAGGCGTACACATCTCATGCCAATTTAGACACCAGCTGCTTGCAGAGGACGCATCAGGATTGTAGCATGTCTGCTGCTGCTGCTGCTTCTTGAGCTGCTGCTTCCTTTGCTGCTTAGGATTATCTGTCTTCTTCCCCTCCTCCGATGAATGAGCATCCTGCTGCTTTGCGAGCCCATCATTCTGCTGCTGCCGTTGCTGCTGTTGCTGCTGTTCGGATGTACTGTGTGTTTCAGCAGATCCCGCAGTCTGTGCTGCCTCATGCTGCTGCTGCTTCTGCTTATTCTTCTGCTGCTCCTGCTGCTGCAGTGCAGCAGTAAGCTTCCCTGAAGTGCATGCAGCTGTATCGGATGCAAACAACCTGAGGCCTTCCTTACAAGAATCTAAGCCTAGCAGCAGCTGCTGCCCGCCAACCCGTACCCATAAGGCTACTCTTGTGCCTACGACTGTTAATGGCATCTGTACGGTTTCTGTGGGGCCCAATCCCCCTTTAATTGCTGCAATTGCTGCAGTAACTCCTGGACCTGCTGCTGCACCATTTGAACGTGCTGCTGCTGCTGTTGCCGCTGTCGTAGAAATCTCCTCTATGACATCTGTAACAACAGGAACAGCAGCGGCAGCTGCTGCTGCTGACGGCCCTCCTGTTGCAGGGTACAGGATACAGCTGCAGCTGCAGCAAACAAGAAGGAAACATCGAAACAGCTGCCGGGGGCCTCGCAGCCCCTTGAGGGCCCCGCGTCTCCCCATGGGCTTCTAAAGAGCAGCAAGAAGGAAGACAAAGGGCCCTTCTACGTCTTGAGAGTGGCAGGGCCACTCCAACCCCCCGTGGGGCCCCCAGGTGTTAAGCGTTGCAACAATAGACTATATGTCTTGTATAGGTACCCTTCTGCTGCTGCTGCTGCTGCTGTGTCGCTGTTGTTGTGGCGCTGCAGCTCTCGTTATTTGGAGGAAGCACTGGGCACAGTTGGGTAAAAGGAAGAAAAGAGTAAAATGCAACAAATAAAGAAGAACTACACTCGACGTAAGAAGCTGCGAAAGCAAGACAGAAGAGAAGAGATGGCCATAACCACAGCAGCAACAACAACCGGGGGGGCCCCTGCTGCTGCTCTTGCTAGAGAGCTCATATGCGTTGCATGCCGTTGTTGCATTTATATTGCATTAACAATAAAAAGAAAGAATTCCTTAACAGCTGTAGCAAGAGGAGGCAGACAAACCCCAGCGCAACCCTTACGTACAGGGGCCCCTTGGATGAGTGGCGGGGGGCCCCCAGCAGCAGGGGGGCCCCCCTCTATCTTCCCTCAGTGTGTGTTGCGCGTATAAGAGCATATTTTCCTTTCTTCTTAACATCTTTATATATACTTTTGTTTCTTCTCTCTCTTTCCCTCCTTCTTAGTGTTTGTGTGTCGCAGTAAAGGAACTGCAGGACGACCTTGCATGCTAACAGTTTGGTGTTTTCTTTTCCTTTATAGAGTAACAGCGTATAAAGAAGCAACTTTTTTGCCTTTTTGCTTAGTAAATAAGGTAGTAAAGTACGCGTTAATATTTATAAGGCTTACAAGGAGAAGCAAGCTTGTGCGGTGTATTAGGTATCTCAACAGTGCTTAGGGTTTAGGGTTTAGGGTTTACGGTCTAGAGTTTACAAGGTATATCCAGGTGTATAGGAAGGCGCATGAGGTGTATGTGCTGTATAAGGTGAATAAAGTGTTAGTTAGGGGTATAGACATTTAGTCTCGTTGCTCTCGTTGCTGCTGCAGCGCAGCAGCAACGAGAGCAAACGGGAGTAAATATTTATAGGATAGATACTGTTGCTGCTGCTGCAGCACAAGAAGCGTAGCGGATACACCGTAACGTGTCTTGTCTGCTTCTCTGCTCTAACAGTATTAAGTCTTAATCCCCTTTGTAGATCATACAGTTAGCTAGCTACTGGTGGGGCCTCGTTGGGGGCCCCCCCTACAGCATACAAAGGCCCCCTTGCACAGCAGCAGCCCCAAGCGTATCTGTGTATGGGCATCCTCTGCATGCAGCATGGAGCAACAAAAGAAAAAGTAATTTAATTCTCCTTCTTAATGTTCTCTTATAAACAAAAGAACAAAAGATGTCTGCCCCTCACCTCCCTAGGCTACAACAATAATACTCCAACGGAATCTCGGGGGGCCCCCCCCTAGGGGCCCCCGGGGCCCCCCGACTTTTTCTTTATATTTCTGAAGCAAGAGCCAGTGGGGGGCCCCAGGCCCCCCCAGTTACTACTCTATATTTCGGAAGCACTATCCGGGGAGGGCCCCTGGCGGGGGGCCCCTGGGGCCCCCCAAGGGCCCCCCTCCCCTCTATTAGTCTATATTTTTTATTTTGCTCTTGGTCGTGCTGCTAAGGCTGATGCCTGCAGGCGGGAGACAAGGGCCTCTGTATTAGCAAGGGACTGCAGCAGCTGCTGCACTGTCTCTGCTTGTACTGTAAGGAGCCGTAACAGGGCAGGAGCAACAACCTGTTGCTGCTCATCACTGTTGATGTTGCTGCTGCTGATGCTGATGCTGCTGCTGCTGCTGCTGCTGCTGTTCTCTGGTAGCTGCTGCTGCAAACTCGCTAGCCATACACGCAGACCGTCAATACGTTGCTGCCAGTCCGCCCACTGAAACTCCTCCTGCAGCAGAAAAAAAAAACAGCAGCAGCAGCAGCAGCAGCAGCAGCAACAGCAACAATAATCAGTCAAACGGGAAAAGAAGTGCTGCTGCTCCTGCTGCTGCTACTGATGCTGGTGATGCTGCTGCTGCTATTGGTGGTGCTGCTGCTGCATCAAGGATATACCTGAATCTGCATCAAGAGTTGCTCATTTGCTGCCTCGCAGCGCGGATTTGCCTCACAGACGCCGCGGCTCATAGCCAACCCTGCAGGTGCAGCAGCAGCAGCAGCAGCAGCAGAAGCAGCAGCAGCAGCACAAATACAAGTGCAGCAACAGCAACAGTAGCATATCCAGGGACAGCAGCAACTGCAGCAGAAAAGGTGCAGCAGCAGCAGCAGCAGCAGCAGCAGCAGGACGCACCCTCGACAAGTCCCACAGTCCTAATAAGGTTATGGCCTAAGATCGCGTGTCTCTTCTTAATCCTTGTTAGCTGTCCACAAGCAGCAGCAGCAGCAGCAGCAGCAGCAGCAGACGCATGCAGCCCCAAATGCTGACACCAGCAGAAGAGCAACAACAGCAGCACCAGCTGCCAAGGAAGCAGCAAGCCAGCAGCAAATACACGAACTCCAGATGCCAGCAGCAACACCTCCAGCAACAGCAGCAACAGCAGCAACAGCAGCAGCAGCAGGATATTATCTTACAGCAGCCTTCATTTGTTTATATTTAGCAGTAAGTGTCTCTGTGTCTCTTGCTGTTGCTGCTGCTGCTTGGACAACTGTCTCCGTCCTCTCTGCTGCACCAGCTATCCTTGCTGCTAAACCCTGCAGCCCCACAACAGGGACTACTACACCTGCAGCAGCAGCAGCAGCAGCAGCAACAGCAGCAGCAGATGTAGAAGTCGGCAAAAGTTTGGTGCGATGCTGATTCTGTAAGCAACACCACCACTCCTGTTGCTGCTGCTGCTGCTGTTGCTGCTGCTGCTGTTACTGCTGCTGCTTGCATGCAGCATAAACCCTAAACCCTAAACCCTTGATCATACCTGCTTGTCTATCAGGGTTCCTGCATGCAGCTCTTTGCCAACGAGAGAGGAGTTCCTGTCCTTGTTGCGGGTTTGCTGCTGCTAGCTGCTGCACTTGCTGCTCCATTTGTATATTTTGCTGCTGTGCACGTGTAAGTCCTGCATTGCTGCTGCTGCTGCTGCTGCTGCAGCTTGTGCTGCTGCTGCTGCTGCTATCTAAATCATAAGAAAAGCCTAGTGCTGCAGGGGTCTCGTCCTTCAATAGCTGCTCTACTCGCTGCAGCCGCGACTGCAGCGACACAAGATAATTCTTCTGGTGTATAGGCAGCTCTTGTTGCGCTATATACATACACAACAAACCCTAAACCCTAAACCCTAAACCCTAAACCCTAATATTCTAAATTTTAAACCCTAAACCCTAAGTTGTGACGAGGAATAAGGGGATTTATTCATTATATATGAATAAGAGGGGGGAAGCTTCCTCACCTGCTGCAGCGTTTTGCTGCTGTTGCTGCTGTTGCTGCTGCTGCTGCTGCAGCCCAGTTGAGAGGCCAAAGAGGCCTGTATTCATCTTGCCAAGACTGCTGCTGCTGCTGCTGCAGTAGTTGTTATTACTGCTGTTGCTGCTGCTGCTGCAGTTGCTGCCGGGCTGCTGCTGCTGCTGGTGCTGCTGCTGCTGCTCCTGAGGTGGCTGCTACATCAGGTATGCAGCACCGCAGCGCGTGCTGTCCGTTTGCTGCTGCTTGTTTTGTATGCATGCAAGCAGACAGTCTGTAAACCCTAAACCCTAAACCCTTGCTCCATGGTGGCTCTAAACCCTAAAAGAGAGGGAGCAACGCTGCTGCTGCTGCTGCTGCTGCTGATGCTGATGCTGCGATGTTTGGGGTGTATGATGAGCTTTATGGGTTTATTTTTCTTTATATAAATAAAATAAATATTATTTATATTTATAGATGAAGCAGCAGCAACAATGTAGGAAAAAAAGGAGCCAAGGGTACAATTTATATGTGCCTTGGGGGCCCCCTCGTGGGTATAGGGGGGCCCCCACAGTACCAGTACCCTATATCTGGGGTGTCTAGGCAGCTAGATAGTTACGGTGTATAGATAGGAGATATAAATAAAAATAATAATAAATATAATAAAATAAAAGATACCCCTTATTAAAAAAGATATAAATTATAAGCAGCAGCAGCAGCAGCAACTGCAGCAGCAGCAGCAGCAGCAGCAGCTCGTTCTATCCTATGGAAGTTGCTGTGTTGTCTCTTGTCTCTCTAGATCTGTAGCATGCTGCTGCTGCTGCTGTTGCTGCTGTTGCTGCTGCTGCTGCTGCTATAGATAGAGAAGACGGTATAAAGGTTAATTGATTGTTTTATTTGTTTGTATGCATGCATATTTATGCATTAATTGTTCCTGGTGCTGCTGCTGCTGCTGCTGCTGCAGTTATATGTATATATATTGCGCTGTACATACACCCCAGTAGGCAGGCGTGTTGTCCCATCACCATTTCCTGGTTTTTTTCTTCTTTTTCCTTATTTTTTTCTTTATTTTTTATTATTTTATTTAAATAAGAAGAATAAATACATATTAAGGACAATTTAGATATATAAAAGGTATATTTAATCCTTATTTCTTCCTTTTTTCTTGTTGCTGCTGCTCTTATCTATGGGGAGTAGAGAGAAGGAGTGACCCTTGCTGCTCTTGGGGTGTCTATACACCTCAACAGGCAATCATTTTTATTTTCTTCTTTTTTCTTCTTCTTCTTCTTTTTTATTTAATTAATTCTTTTATATAACAAGAATAAGAAAAAGATTATCTGCATGCAGCAGAGTACTCATAGAGCTATCTGTTGTTGGCTATACTAATTTATTTGAGGTGTACAGACACCTCAACTTTTTTTTTAGGGTTTAGGGTTTAGGGTTTAGGGTTTAGGGTTTTCTCGTTTCTTGTGTATCCCCTTTATTGTGTGTTATTTTGTTGCTATAAAGTACCTAATAAAGAGTATGAATTAGTGTCTCTTTTTATTTCTTTTTGTCTCCTTTTTTATTCTTTTTTTCTTTTTTTTATTCTTTTTTTTATTTATTTTTATTCTTTTTTTTTCCTTTTTTTTTCTTTTTTTTCCTTCAGGGGGTAAAAAGATAAAAAGTCTGATGATGAGGAACATAACAACATACGCAGCATTTGCTGCGCTCGTGCATACTGTTACTGCTGCTGCTGCTGCTGCTGCTGCTACTGCTGCTACTGCTGCTGCTCCTCCTCCTCCTAACCCTCCTTTTGCTCCTCTTCCTCCTCCCTCTGCTGCAGCACCTGCAGCTCCTGCTGCTCTTGCTGCACCTGCATTTCCTGCAGCTCCTGCAGTTCCTGCTGCTCCTGCTGCTCCCTCTGCTCCTGCAGCTCCTGCAGCTCCTGCAGCTCCTGCTGCTGCTGCTGCAGCTCCTGTTGCTGCTGCTACTGCTCCTGCTGCTGCTCCTGCTACAGTTGACTGTCCCTTCTGTCAGCTGCGCCGTCATGGAGGTAAGAAGAAAAGATGCATGCATGCGCATGCATTGTATTGTCTATTTATTTATTTATTTATTTATTTATTTATTTATTTATTTATTTAATATATAGTAAATGATTAAATAAACAAGTAGCTTATTTATTATTTATTTATTTATTTATTTATTTATTTATTTATTATAAATA
>NW_013565266.1:0-3943 GCF_000499605.1 Eimeria maxima | reverse complement strand
GCAAAGGAGAACAAACAAGTGCTCACACACGTTCTGGGACTCAATGAACGTACAGTGTCGTTTGTAAAAGGCGAAATTAGCACTGACTGTATCCGCCTGAGCCATCGTATTCGGGGTTTTCACATGGCACATAATGGCACGAGGCGAGCAAGAGGAGGACGTTGCTCTCGTGCTCCCACATCTTAAGTTGCATGAACTAATAGGACACTAAGACTGACACACTCGGTAGTAGCACTATGGGATTTGTCAGACGCGTGAAGACGGTTGGCTCGATATCCGGGCGTGCCGTAGGAGTTGGAGCCCCCTCGCATCCCTCTTTTAAACCTTTTCTGCTCGAGGCGGCAACGCCCAACTCCAAACCCCAGCTATCAAATTTTCAACGTCGTTGTACACAGAGGCGGGAAACTAGATCACAGAAAAACGGATACTTGGCGGCTCAGAGCACAGCGAATGCGGAATATGCAACTGGTCAATCGTGAAACAAGAACGGCTACCGAATACTAAAACAAGTCCCAGCATTAGGCTGCGCGGTTCACACCCGTGCTGGCAGTACTTGCCGCAAAGTCAAGGGTTGCCTCTAGACATTGACAAGGAATTGAATTGCTGAAACAGTCCTCAGAGTCCTTTTCAATTGGCGTTTGCCTGCCCATACAACGTATTACTCTCGCTTTCCTTGGCCTCTACGAATTGTTACACGAGTGTTTAGCATCTCAGCCTCCTTCTGTTGTGACTTTCCACCAAGACATCGCTGCTGACGTTTTGCTGATAGAGCTCGGGGGCATTTCGGTGATTCGTTGAATCGCTTAAGAGAACCAACATGTGCGGTATAACATCTCCGAGCTGAGGAAGAGTAGATGATGCAGCAGAACCCATTAACCCCCGATAACGGAGAGCAGACAATCTGTCAAATTGTCCAACGAACTTCGTCCTCTCCTCGTCTCCTTGTGCAGTGTGGAGGGGGTACCTATTGTTTTCTGTTATACGTGTTTCCTCGTACATCCCTGCTTAGGGACAACTGCGGCAACGAGTAATGAATCCTGTTTCCTTTCAAAATTGCGTTCACCCTACTCCTTACTTACTCATGTGGTTGCATTTGCAGAACAAAGGCCTGATCTGTAGAACGTCGGGAGGATGCGCCCCTGCCTGTGTTGGTCATACCCTACCTACACCGCCTAGTCGTACTGTGTGATCCGACAAAACAATCGAAAAACTCTTCCACCATCACTATTTCAAGCTTTTGCCTGGTGTGTCAGGGATTTACGAGTTGGAAAATAGCTTGTTTGTTTGCACTATGCCTTTTGTCGTGCCTTTTTATCTAGTGTAGAGCGGGGGCCTGGATTTTATCCGAGGAGTATTGTAGGCGACTATGTGCAAAAACTCAAGATAAGGGTTCCTTAAATACAATTTACCTCTATCTCCACTTTCCAGACGCCCTGGGCACAGTGTTTAAAACGCCTGGAGCTGCGGGAAAGGAGGCGGCCAGCCCGGATTTGCAAGCATCTTGCTGCTCCCCAAGACGCAAGAGAGCCCCCCACACGAGCACAAGCAGGCCTTCTTGGGTTTCTGCACAGACACTCTGTGAGAGCTTGTGCTTGCGTTCCATTTGCCTAGGCCCGGGTAAGGTTCGTGTGCCCACTTCAGACAGAGTAGCCAACGGGCTCTGCTACACAAGCTGCAAACCATAGCAAGGCACGAGAACAAAAAAAAGCCTTCTTGGCTGTATGCATAAACACCGAAGAGAATTGTTGGAAGTTTCTCTTTGAGTACTGTCTCCCATAAGGAGCTGAGTTAGGTTCGTGTGCCACCTTCAGTGCCACCTGCCACGCAGGTTATGCTACAACTCAGGGGTTGCAACAGCCTTTGGCCATACGTACCAGTAGACGGACAAATTTTCCCTTTTTTGCGTGAAATAAGTTCTCCGAGCCCCGTGTGTGAATGGTAATACTGGAAAGGCTAAATACAGATGCTATGGATATGCGGTCGAGAGCGGGCCCTCCCGCTTAGGCTCCAGTGGTCGACACACCTGAAGCGTGCCACACACACTCCACTCATGGAGATGTATGGCTTTGACGCTCTAACTGAAGGGAATATTTCTAGGACTTTTTAATAACTCATTAATTTGCTACATTCAGCAAACGTGCTGCTCTGCTGGCACGCTCTGGGCCACTCTTGGGGTTCAAATGTCTCTCACAGAGCACTCGCGCTGCGTGTCTCCCAAGAGGGTTTACATTATTTAAGAAATAATAGCGTGTATGAGCTTTTATGACCAAGCAATGCCTTGTTACCTTTGCTTTGCCTATCTTTGGCCACCTTTGTGTCCCCTGCAAATGCGGGGGAATCCACAGTACACCCCTTGCAAGAGGGTCCAACCAGGTCTTCTCCTCCTCTTCCAAAACCCGCACACTTGATCCTAAGTGATCTCTATGGCACTCTCATAGGCGAAGATGGCGTTCTTCCACCAGATAACGTGGAGGCTTTCTGCTTGGCACACTCCCGAGGCATTCAAGTGGCGCTGTCCACTGGCCGCCCCCGCACGAACATCAAGGAGCTTCTGGGAGAAAATAATCTGGAAAAGATGGATTTTTCGGGCTTCCCAGGAATTTACCTGAATGATGCGTATGTCCTGGGGCCTGCGGGAGAGGTCCTGCGGGATAGTCCCCTAGCGCACGACACTCTGAAGCACATCCTCCAAATTATCAAGGAAGCGGGGTTGTTAGACAAGGCTGTAGGGATAACGGAAGGGCCGCTGGTTTTCTTCAAAGAGGAATCCGGATCTTTACCCGTCCATTCATGCGTGCACAAAGTGCACGTTGAAGGGGGAGTCTAGCGCGGTGGCGAGCGTTCGCCACCGACTGGAGGCGGATTTGGGGGATTCAATTGGCTTTGCGCAGAGTCGCCCGACGGCATTTGAAGTGTTGCAGCCCGGGATTGACAAGGGGGAGGTACTGCGGCTTCTGTCTGCGGTCTTGGGGATTTCGCCGGAAGAAGTCTTAGCTGTAGGTAACGCCCACAACGACTTGCCAATGTTCAAAGTAGCAGGCACAGCAGTGGCGGTTAAGGACGGATATGACGACGCGAAGGAAGCAGTAGACTTCATAACAGTTCCCAACACCGAAGGCGCGCTGGTGCAGGTGTTGCTGTACGTAAAAGCCCACCTCTACCTCCACTCGCCGTCGCATGAGGGCACTGCCACAGTACTCAGCTCGTAAGCTGATGGCCAGTTAACATCAGTTTGGCTGCAGTTTATCCTCAGAAGGAAACGGTCCATTGAGAGGCGCTTCAATCTGGCTCTACTACTCCCATCCACCCCCGCCTCGGTGCTGTTGTTGTTGCTGCCGCCTTCGATGTTGTGGTTTTGCTTCTGCAGCAGAGTGGAGGCAGCCCGAGCAACAAGTGCGATGGATGCCGACGACCACCTCATTATTCATTTATTCCGTTTCCCTTACGGAGGTGCGAAGAATGGGTGGTTCTATTTCCGCAGCGGAGTGCAAGCAATACGAGGAACAAGTCATATGGGTATCGACGATCACCTCATTGTTTGATACTTTTCCTTATGGAGGTGCCAAGAATACGAGAATGACTCCTCCTGATCTTTCCCGGCCGTCTCGCAGTTATTTTCGTCTTGCGTTTCTACACTTCCTGGGTAAAATCATTCAGCGTATGCTGATTTCAGTGCAGTTGCATCACAAGTTCTCAGGGTGGGGGGTTGCACAAAGCAGTAGGAGCGCACATTCAGCATCTGGTGCGGCAACGGGAAGGGGCAGCGGATAAGAGGAAGAACAGAAAAAGAGATTTGTGCCGTGATTTTATTTTCAGTTAAGTCCTAATTGGGTGTATTTTGCCCAGCTTTTACATTGTTTTTCGGCACGCTGCAGCTATCAGTTGATCGTAATGAACTCGTGTATGGGTGTGCTGGGTCGAGGCACATACACTGCAGTAGCGA
>NW_013565264.1:0-3244 GCF_000499605.1 Eimeria maxima | reverse complement strand
CAATTAATATATATGTTTATAATTATTATAATATAACTATAAAAAGAATTATTATATATTATTATTATTTATTATTATTATTTATTATTTATTATTATTTATTATTATTATTATTATTTATATAAAAAAGGATAAATAATATATAAAAAGGATAAATAATATTATTTTATTTATTTTTTTTATATACAGTAAATATATAATAAATATATATATGTACGTATTCCCTTATTGATGCTATCTATATACATATATATTTATATATACATATTTATTTATTTATTTATTTATTTATTTAATTTATTTATTTATAGTATATTTAACCCTAATAATAGTATATGTATTATTGTCCTTTTTTTGTGTCTCCTTATGTGTCTCTTTTTTATTATTTTATTTTTTCCCCCTTTTTCCTCCCCTTAATACCCCTAAAAGTACCTAATAAATAAATAAATAAATAAATAAAATAAATAAATAAATATATAAATAATTATTCTTTTTTAGTTATAATTTATCTCCCTTCTTCCTCTAAACCCTAAACCCTAAACCCTAACCCTATAACAATAAAACCCTAACAACTGTCTCTTCCTTCTCATACATTTATCTACTATTGTCTCCCTCCTTACCACAACTATTAATAATAAATAAATAAATAATAAATAAATAAATAAATAAATAAATAAGGCAAAAGGATTAATAATAGCGTAACTGTTAACAAATAAATCCTTATTATTTAGTTAACATTACCTCTTTCTTTTATTAATTTATTTTATTTATTTATTTTATTTATTTATTTATTTTTATTGTATATAAGTACCATTAATAAATAAAGTATTATAAATATTATTTATATATTAATGTCCCTTCTTACTATAATAATAATAATTACTAGTAAATATATACTAATAAAATAACTACTAATAAATAAATAAATAAATAGCTAAATAAATAACTAAATAGTACTAGTAACTAATAAATAAATAAATAACTAGATAGAACAAGAAGAAGGATGATGTATAAAAGGATTAAATAAACCCCGTAAAGTTTGTAAGTTATTAGTAATATAATAAAAGAAGGAATATATTTATTTATTTATTTATTAATAAAATAAATAAATAAATAAATATTCTTTTTTATTACATTACCCATACATTAATCATATATATATAATAATATTAATTTATTTTTATATATATTAATAAAGAAATAATTATATATATATATAAATACATATATAATAAATCCTTATTAATAATAATATTAATAATAATAATATATAGGGGTTATAATATAATAATAATAATGTTAATAATAGATGAATATAATCGTTAAATCCTTAATTAATTAAATAAATAAATAAATAGGATAATCCTTCCCCAATAAATAAATAAATAAATAAATAAATAATATAAATAAAATAAATAGATTTATTTTTTAGCAGCAGCTTTTTGTGCACTTTTTGTTACTTTACCTCCTGCATCTTTTTTCTCTACAGCCTTAATAACACCAACAGCAATAGTTTGTTTCATGTCCCTAACAGCAAATCTACCTAGAGGAGGATATTCAATAAAAGATTCAACACACATAGGTTTACTAGGCTCCATCTTGATGATAGCAGCGTCTCCTGTCTTGATAAACTTAGGGTTATCCTCTAGGGACTTACCACTCCTCCTATCTAGTCTCTTCTCTAGCTCAGCAAACTTACAGGAAATATGTGCAGTATGGCAGTCTAGTACAGGTGTATATCCAGCATTTATTTGTCCAGGATGGTGTAGTACAATAACTTGGGCCTGGAAGGATGCTGCACCTTTTGCTGGATCGTTCTTAGAGTCTGATGCTACGTGTCCCCTTTTTATATCCTTAACAGATACATTTTTAACATTAAATCCAACATTGTCTCCTGGTACTGCTTGCTCTAATTGTGTATGATGCATTTCTACACTTTTTACCTCTGTTTGTAGACCTGTAGGGGCAAATGTTACTACCATACCAGGCTTAAGTATACCTGTCTCTACACGACCTACAGGTACAGTACCTATACCACCTATCTTATATACATCTTGTAGGGGGAGACGTAGGGGCTTATCACTAGGTCTCTTAGGTGGCTCAACACTATCTAATGCCTCTACTAATGTCTTACCCTTATACCATGGCATATTAGAACTTTTTTCTACCATGTTATCCCCCATGAATCCGCTTATTGGTACAAATGGTACTTTTTCTGGATTATATCCTACTGTCTTTAGATAACGGGATACTTCTGCTTGTATCTCATTGAATCTATTCTCTGAATATTTATCTGGTGTTGTTGCATCCATCTTATTTATACCAACAATCATCTGTTTTACACCTAAAGTAAATGCTAATAATGCATGTTCTCTTGTTTGTCCTGTATGCATATACATATACACATATATATATACATATATACACAATATTATTATCTTCTTATTCTTTCTACATATACATATATACTCATCTATTTATTATATATATATATATATATATATATATA
Source organism: Eimeria maxima (assembly GCF_000499605.1). Taxonomy (NCBI): domain Eukaryota; phylum Apicomplexa; class Conoidasida; order Eucoccidiorida; family Eimeriidae; genus Eimeria; species Eimeria maxima. The sequence continues at coordinate 735 of NW_013565264.1, read as the reverse complement.
CATATATTTCTATCTATAAATATATACATATATATATATATATATATATATATGAATTTATACAAGAAATATATATACTAAATATATATATATATATATATATATATATAACATTAATATATAGTATAAATATATATAATAATGCAGCGTGTTATAGAAAAGGGTAATAAAGGTGTGTGGGGTATAGATAGAGATATAAAATATAAACCCTAAAGGGTGTATATATATAATAATAATTCTTACCTTCCTTAGAGAATGCACCCTCGAATCCACCTTGATCAGCAGGAACAACAAGAAGAGCTACATCTGCCTGAGAGGTTCCTGTAATCATATTCTTAATAAAATCTCTATGTCCTGGTGCATCTATAACTGTATAATGAAAGGTAGGTGTCTCGAATTGCCATAGAGCTATATCTATTGTTATTCCTCTCTCCCTCTCCGCCTTTAGCTTATCCAATACCCATGCATACTTAAATGATGCCTTACCCATCTCTGAGCTCTCCTTCTCAAACTTTTCTATCGTACGCTTATCTATACCACCTAATTTATATATTAAATGACCTGTAGTTGTAGATTTACCACTATCTACATGACCAATTACAACCAAATTTATATGTGTCTTCTCTTTACCCATTTTCTTCTATATCTATTCTTATTCTTTTATATACTTATATATATATATATATATCCTTCTTAATTCAGATAAAAATATAAAGAAATATATCCTTTCTGCTT
>NW_013565263.1:0-3454 GCF_000499605.1 Eimeria maxima | reverse complement strand
CACTATGTTGCATGTGCTGGTGGCCAAGTTTCACAATTGCTACTACTAAGCATATCCTCTCGGGTTTCGAATTTGTGGTATTGCGCATCCTGTTTATCGGGGTCACGCCGAAATTCCAGTTCTATATATTGCTTGAATGGACTGTATGCATCTGAAACGCAAAGTGCATTTTTCGATGCCACACACCATTAGACTAGCCAGTACTAGCGCCGCAGAGCTAGAGGGAGTTGCTGTGTAAACAGACAGCCTTTTTAAACGAGGATAAAATAGACTGTCGGGAGACACACCCCTTTGATGCCTCATGAAGGTCTATTTTGCATTCTTGGGTCGATTCTACCAGTCGTAAAATTGGAGCCGCGTCGGAGTGTGCGTGAGTTGCTGCACAGTGTACTGAATGTCCTGCAACCTAGCAAAGAACCTCAGTAAGCTACAAACGAGTAATCTAGCTTATGTTTCCATGATGAGCAATATTCATCCACCAATCCACAAAGCCCTGCGTAGAAACGGTCTGAGACAGCTGCGTGGACGAGGTACGCTGTTGCGTGTTGCATGGCAGATTGCCGCCCTGCTGAGGCAACTCCGCTTGTAGGCTCACGGTAACCCTTTTGATGTTTGTAGTGATGCATTAGGCTGTTGATAGATACTATGTTACTTCTTGGTACCAGACTGCCAGCAAGGATAGATGCATGTACCAACTTTCCAGAGAACAAAACTGCATGATGACCCGGTGGGCATTGCCATCCACCCACAGTATCGATCTCCTCCGCACCTAGGATGCATCCAAGGTATATGTCAAGAGGAACAGGATTTCATGGCTCATTCTTGAACAAAAGCTCAGATGTAGTATACTTGGCAACACGAAGTCTGTAGTTGCTCCTAAGTGGCCCCAGTGGCCCCCTATCGAGAGATGGTTTAGGATCCGCTGGGGTGACGCGGAACTTCGTCTCGCAAAAAGGCAATCCATGTGTGGAGAACTATATCCTTGCTGAGTAGCAAAAGAAAATATATTTTATGGAGGCCTGTTTGTGCAACTTGCGCTGCGTGGCGTTTTGCACCATTTTCTATGCTTCTTGAAAACCACTGCTCAGCCACACTGTGAAGGGGCGTACTGAAATACTTGGAACTCTTTTCAAAATAAGGTGAACTTTCAGTCTAGCATTGTCTACTTCTAAAACTGTTCCATGCTTGCCAAATGTGTAGACGCTGGGAAGCAGCGGCATTGAAGGCGTGTCTCAGGAAACGCATTGTACCGCTTCCTGCGGCCTGGCAAAGTTACCACTGGAGTTGAGACTGTATTGTCTAATTACGAATCGCCTTGCTTTTACCTCAAGCAGTTATGTTCTCATTTGCGCCAGATATATGCAGTGTCGGTGGGTAGTAAATACTTCTCTGTCGTCTGTGTGGGCTCATTTGACCATTTGCACGACGTCTTCTGGAGCACCGAAGCATCGGTGCTTTCCACACATTTGCCTCAACAGCAAGCAGCCGTTTGGCATCCCGATACTTGTAACTTTCCGTTCTGCCTCTTTAGAGCTTATTTCGAACAACTCGGGGGGACCTTGCGGGGTGGGTGGATACGTCATCTTTGCTTGCGACGGAGCTTTGGCAAACGACGAGTGCATATAAGAACTGCAGGAAACGCTCATATTCCATGAGAATTTGGGACAATCTGTTCGGCGTCTATAACTGGTGGACAACAGCAGAGCCTGACTTCAGCGCCAACTGTCCTCTCTGCTCACCCACGAAAGCGGGGTGAACTCGTCAGATGGACCCACACTCACATCCACTTCTCGGGGATGCTCTGCCTCCGCTCGAAAGACTTGCGAATGGAGCGGTTTCAGATTTGGAAAGCAAGCGAACGCCTGACTGTGGTGATGGGGCAGCTTGTATGCAACGTCCCTTCAGTGGGGGACATTTTTATGGTTCGTACTCTTCTCCTGTGCGCCTTTCTATCGTTGTATTTATCTCCTTGGCTGTTGTATACTTTTTGCTGCGTTGTTCTGACTTGACAAAAGGAAGATATCGGGCTGTTCCGTTGATCAGGGGGCTTGCAGCTGGGGACGGCAGACCATGTCACAAATATGAAGAAGATTGGGGGAACGGAAGAGAGGAGGGTTTTTGGATTGATGGACTCGAGTGGACTGCTGGGAACTCACCGGCAGAAGAAGGCCCCTCTGGAAGTACGGTGTGGCAGTCAGACACACGGCGGTCGTCGTCAATGCCACTGACACCTGGGATTTTCGGGGGACTTCGTCCCGTTGCTATTGGAACAGAACAAGCTAGTGCTGCAGATAACGCACTGGAACTTACCGGAGGGATTGAGGGAAATTATGCGCACAGACAGCATCCGCAGAGCCAAGGAACTCTTCACCCATGCCAACAAGGGCTTGAAAGGGGAAACGGTGGTGTTGAGCATACGACGGCTGAGGTGCGACTGCAGGAAGGTGAAACGTTGGAAATGTGGAAAGGGCGACATTTGCCCCAATATGCTGAAATGCAGCTTGTGAGCGTGTTCAAGCGCATGATGGGAGCTGCATCGGCGTGCCAATCTTTATTGGAACTGCTAGACCGGAGTCAACGACTGCGACTGTCATGTGAAGTGATGAGGTTGCTTGCACTGGAACTGGGCGCTATTTCTCTCGTCCGAGAACACCTTGAACCTTTACGGTCAAACCTTGGTGTCGCTATTGTGGATTTGGGGCTACATGCGCTACAGCGCTCTAGCGTTCTAGAAGATAGCGGAAAGGATGTTTGGCTTATTCGCGAATTGATTGCCTTGGTACTCGAGCTCAAGAATCCCCGTCCGGCAACGGAAGAGAACGTCGCAGTTAGGTACAGAAAGAAGATGGTTTCTATATTGCAAACAGCCTCCTTGGCAGCAGGATATTGTATGGGTGTGGTCTTGGGGCTGTTGGCGTACACGCAAGGTAGGCGCTCTACACCGCCACCATTTTTGATCGAGAAGCGAATAGATATGCTTAAAGCATTGTACGCCACACATTCACGCCAAATCGCCAGGGATGCTTCCCTACGGCATTTCATCGTAGCCTGCCAAAGACGCATGAAAATATATCCAATTTTGGGTCCCAACCACTTCCGGATGTCTACACATCACCTGCCTCCGTTGAAGTACATGAAAGGGGAAATTCATCAAGCTGTTGCAAGCGCTGGCGGTCTCCTAACAACTTCAGGGACACCATTAACAAAGTATAATATTCCTGTAGCCAGCCAGGAGCACGCATATGATTACGTGCACAGCCCACATGGACCGGGTAATGGAACCCACCGGAACAGACAGCAGCTCCAAAAGCTTGCCTCCAAAGTGCAAGCGGCAGCCACTGCAGAGCCCCAGTATTTGCAGGCAACAGCACCATTCGTACAGCCTTTATATCCTAGATCCGCACCATCACTCATAGGTAACCGCACTCCCCAACATCACCTGCCGCAGCGCGAA
>NW_013565262.1:0-3713 GCF_000499605.1 Eimeria maxima | reverse complement strand
GCAGCTGCTGTTGCCGTTAGTCATCCTCCCTCCTGTTCGCCATTTTGAATACACCTCTTATTCTGTTTTCATTGTTGCAGGGTACAGATCCTGGTGTATGGCTAACAAAAACTTCTGCTGGTTTGTCTATAGCAGCAGCAAGGCAAAGCTCCGCACAAGGTGATTGTGCAGCAGCAACAAAGCAATGGAAGGGAGCATTAAAGACAATAGGAGATTCTTTACCACCTGCCTATACACCCGGGCAGGATATATACAAAAGTCTGGATGTTGTATCGTTAATGAGTCTTTATACACCTAAAGACGGAGTAGCAGTTGCATGCACTGTCATACAATGCCCACCCAAAAGTTCAACAGGAGGAGCCAGTGACAGTGGTGGCAGCAACACCGACACCGAAAACGGGCAACCACCTACCACCACTCCCACTCCACCTAAGGTTCCCGAGGAAAACGAAGACGGAGATGATGAGGGCGCTCCTTCTGATACTGTTGCTGGTGGTGCTGGTGCTGGTGGTGATGGTGGTGTCCAAGGTGGTGATGGCAAAACCAAAGAGGGCAAAGAGTTGAAGAAAGCAAATGTCGAGGAGAGTCCACCACCAGTAACAGCATCAGCAGTAACAGCAGGAGTAGGAGGAGTACCACCAGCACCTGCAACAGCAGCAGCAGCGGCGGAAGCAGGAGTTAGGGGTGGCATGACACTTCGTCGATTAGATGATAGTGCAGGAGGAGAAGAGTCTTTTAATGCTCTTGTTTGTCTATTCAAACCTGAAACACTCACTGAAGGAGCTGTCCCTTTCCAGTAAATTGTACACTTGCTGCTGCTGTTGTTGCTTGCCGCTGCTGTTGTTGCTTGCTGCACCTGTTGCTTGCTGCTGTTGTTGTTGCTGCTTGCTGCGGCTGTTCCTGTAATGGCTATTTCTGCTGTACATGCTGTTGCGGTTGCTGTGCTGGGTTTGTTACAAATATTGCTGCTTGCATGCAACAGCATAACAGCAGCTGCTGCTGTTGTTGCTACATTTGCTGCTGTACAGATTATTGTTGCCTAATTTGCTTCTGTTTGTTTGTTATGTTTATAGGGAAAGTGAATGGAAGACAGTTCTTGAGAACGGCGCTGCTTTCTCTTCTTCCTCTCCTTTCCTTCTTGCTGCTGTTGTAGTCCTTGGTCTGCTGCTGCACTAATGCGCCATCATATCGTCGTTATTGCATCACCTGCAGCTGCTGCTGACGTTGCAGCAGCAGGTGGCTAAAGTCGAGCCACCTATCGAATTTTTAATGACTGCAATTGTAGCCTGTTCTTTTCTCTATTACTACTATTCTCTAATGTAAAGAATAAGATATATTATTTACTGTTTTGTATTTACTTTGCGTTTTCTTTCTTATTCTTTTTCCTTTTATAGGTTGTTACTTATTTCTTTCTTAACCTGTCTTACTAGCTTTTTATTATTGTTAAGCATTCCTTTTAATTAGCATCCGTATTTTATTTACTAAACATATTCATTAGTAATACTAGTACACTATGTATGTAATATACTTACTAAAAGACACTTACTATTTTTCATTGAATATTTTCCTCCCTGTTTTTGCCACGGCAGTTAAGACGAAATAGATGACTTCATACGGAAGAAAAACGCAGGAAGAGGATTGACTGCGTGCATTGCGGACTTGTTGCATTCAGACGTTTTAGTGTTAAATTTTGCAAATAAGGGGAAATTGAATACACTACTAGGTAAATTAGTTAATGAGGTAAGAATAGACTTTTGTTGATACCGAGGTGAAAAAAATATGAGAGGAGAAGGAAGGAAAGGATCAATTCAGTTGAACGTGAAACAGCGGCACCGCGTCAGGCGTTGGGACAGGGAGGCGAGAATTCATTAGAAATTGCGAAATGTTTTAACTTTTCGTAGTTGAATTTGAATTAAAGAATTATTTGCAATTATTTGAACTTGTGAAGCTTGAAGGAAAGCTCAAATGCAAGAAAGCTCGGGAAGCCGGTTCGTATTCGTTCGATTTGTGTGTACTTTGAACATCGAAGAAATGGTGTGGTTGGTGAAACTTTAGTACCAAACAAAACGGGAAAAAGAGTTAATTAAAAGATTAGTTTCTAATTAAACATTTTTCGTTAGAAATACCACAAAGAAAAACAATGGGAGGCCTTTTATTAGCAGAAACAGCTGATCGACCGGCATCTTATCTGGACACTCCAATATTCACCTCGGTCTCTTCAGCTTTCCCGTAGGAGAAACTCATCGTCTTTTTCTTTGTTAATTGGCATGTGGCACTTAATGACCCATTTGTTTTTGATTGTTTTTCTTTAGTTTTACTATTCCTAGAAGGAAATTTCCTTCATTTTCCCTTGGGCTCTCTTTGAGCCAGCATAATAATGAGGCGTTTCTGTTTCGCAGTACTTGCAGGCACGGCTGCCGCCGTGCCTCCGCTCTTCACAGAGGTATCAGCCGCCAACAACGCATTTTGTAAGTGCTTCTGACTTATGGTCTTCTTTTCAAAAGGTTCTAAGGATGCGAGAAGATGAGGGAAGGTAGACATTCCTTGTGGTCCTTTCTGCTTGTCCGCAGCGGCCGTCGACTGCTCGGAGCAGATGAACAAGGCGAGAGAACCTATGGGGTTTCCAAAGTTTACTGTTCTTGATACAACGACGCATGCTGATCCAGAGAATACAGTTAATACATCTAAGCTTTGTGAAACTATAAAAGGGGTAAGATTCACGTTGTATCAATCCCCGCCACAGCACAGTCACGCATAACCGGCGGTCGATCTGCAATATGTTTTTCAGTTGTCTGCCTTTCCGTTTCGCTTCTATTTTTTGTCTTTTGAGTCGTGATTTCAAGCCCCATTGTTTCTTCTTGCTGCTCTCTTCTATTGGACACTATTTCTGCACCACCACCAGCAGCTGCAGCAGCTGCTGCCGCTGTTGCTCATTTTGAAAAGTCCTCCCTTTTGTGCTTTTGTTTGTTCCGTTTGCAGAATGAAGATCCCGGTGTATGGATAACAGAAACTGACATATCTGTAGCAGCAGCAATTCAAAGCTCAACAGAAGGCGATTGTGCCGCAGCAACAAAGCAATGGAAAGGAGTATTAAAGGCAATGGGAGATTCTTTACCACCTGCTTATACACCCGGAGAGGGCATATACAACAATCTTGATGTTGTATCGTTAATGAGTCTTTATACACCTAAAGAGGGAGTAGCTGTTACATGCACTGTCATCCAATGTCCAGGAAAAGGCTCTCCAACAGATAACGACCAGAATGATGAGAGCACCAACGGCAAGGACCCAAACTCAACCCCTCAACCCCCCACCAGCCCACCCAGCGATGAAGGCACAGGAGGCGCAACAGTCGGCACAGGAGGCAACGAAGCTGGCTCACAGACCGCCGGGTCTGGGAGCCCCAGTGGTAGTGGCAGTCAGGGTGAGGTTGGTGATAAAGGGAAAACGAGAGAGCTCAAAGAGGAAGCCAAAGACCTATCGAAGGAGAAAAAAGACAAACTTTTAACTCCAATAACTGGATCAGAAGTATCGGCAGGTGAAGTAGTAGGAGTATCACCACCAGCTGCACCAGCAGCAGCAGCAGCAGAAGGAGCAGGAGGGGTACGAGGAGGAATTAGAGTTCGTCGATTAGCGGAAGGAGACGAAGGAGTAACAGAAGATGAGTCTTTTAATGCTCTTGTTTGTATATTCAAACCTAAAACACTCACTAT
>NW_013565261.1:0-4038 GCF_000499605.1 Eimeria maxima | reverse complement strand
AGCATATGCGCTGCGAAATGTGTGGTAAGGGGCGGCAGCGACTACGCTGTAATTATATCTCCAACGCCAACTAGTACGCATTGCAAGCCTGGGTGTGTATGGCTGTAGTTGAGGAAACGGAGGCAAGCGAAGTGCGGGCATAGGCTGAGGGTGTGGCCAAAGGGAATTGGGTAGATGCTCATGGAGCCTGTATAAGATAACGACACATAACAATAGCGCAGAGTCGCTAGCTCAGTGTGGAACTAAACAGGTGAATTACAAACGGGAATGAACCTCATATGGATAGCATATTCTGTTGGTTGTTTGAGATTAGCTAAGGTCTTCAGGGTTCAACTGTGGTTATGTATGTAATGCTATGGCGTTTTGATTTCGCACCCCTAGATCACGTCTCTACACCAAACCGTACAGTGGGCAGATGCATGTGGAATGCAGACCCTGAGAATGCAGATCCTGGGCCTGCTCGCAGGTGGTGTTTAAAAGGTGCATTGAAGTGTTTGGGCTTTGATTGGCATCCAAAAAAAGAAACGGTTCAGCTGGGACAATCTATGCATCCAGCAGCTTGTATGACTGTCTACCTGTATTGGGTATTACGTTTGCGCGTATTCGTTTGGTTCGGATAGAATAGGCTCCGTTGGGCAGAAACGGGAAATGCAGCAATGCGTGCATAGGAAGGAATTCCGTGCGGGCCTCATTTTGTAGTGTGCTTTGTGCGTGTGTACTTCTACGGATGTGGTTTGCCGAAGCCGCGTCTATGCTTGCAGTCGGTTGCTGTTCTGTCAAGGAAGTACGGGCATAATTAGCGGTTGCGCTGGATTGCGATGTGCGTAAGAGTTATGACTGTTTGTTGCCGGAAGCATGTTGTACACTCTTATCGTGTTAGCGCTGTTTTGAGTGCTGTGGAGGTTCAGCCTGTATGAGAGCATATCGGGACTTGCGTGTTTATTTGGACATGCGTGTAAATGTGTAGGCATTCAATGTTACAAACTATTAAGTGCTTGTTTCGCAATCTAGCATTCGCGTAATTAGTATCGCCTGTGGTGGCTTGCATTGGGCATGCACCATGCAATCGTGATGCGATACTGCAAAATATTCGTTAATATGTGGGGGCAGAGTATGCTTTGCGACCCCAAATCCTCTTTCTATGTGGCTGTCGCGTCTCCTAGACTAGCGAAAACTCTTGCGCTGAGAAGTAGAATTGCTGGGTGTGAATCATCACTTATGCAGCATGACAAGGAGATTCGCAGTCTCCTCTGGCTTACAAATATTACTTTTCAGCCTGTATGAAAGAGCTCAAATAATCAAACGCAGTCAGGCATATTTATCTAGTTAGAGTGAGAAAAAAAAGCCGGTGCTTGTCCCGCTTCTGCCTTGCACGCTTGCGGATAGTGTGGATTTTCTATTCAGTATTGAGATGCATTGCATGACGTTGCTAACAACGAACTGAATTGGTGAAGGAGTTCAAGAACCATGCAATACTTTACTAGAGGCAGCTGCGACTATGCTGTGATTGCTTTCAGGCACGCATTCGCATTTAGTAACATCCTGAGAGCCCATGGAACCGTTCCTTCTAATGGATAACGGGACTAGGGAAAGGGAGGCCGCATACAGGCCAAGACCAGTAGAAACTTGGCAAACCCTGCATGAACGATCGCAGAACACGTGACACAGACTCCAAGTGGTTTGGGCGTGCCCATGAGAACCGTTGTATGATCCGGGTGTCTGCACTATAAGACTGTTCGTGCCACATTTATTCTCCGAGAAAGCCCTGTCGGTGCAGTGCATGCGCAGCACATGTCCATATTCAGCTGAGGAGAGTGCCATTGAGGCCACCTTCGCTCATGCGTCTTAGTGCCCGTTCTACGGCTTAAATGTTTCCGAGTCTCTTTGCGTTTCCACCAACAAGGGGCTCGATACGGGTGGCCCTTGTTTCCAGCTTGCATTGGGCTCGGTCCCTCTATTTTAATTGGCGACCCCTGCACGAACGATCGCAGAACACGTGATACAGACTCCAAGTGGTTTGGGCGTGCCCATGAGAACCGTTGTATGATCCGGGTGTCTGCACTATAAGACTGTTCGTGCCACATTTATTCTCCGAGAAAGCCCTGTCGGTGCAGTGCATGCGCAGCACATGTCCATATTCAGCTGAGGAGAGTGCCATTGAGGCCACCTTCGCTCATGCGTCTTAGTGCCCGTTCTACGGCTTAAATGTTTCCGAGTTTCTTTGGGTTTCCTCCAACAAGGGGCTCGATACGGGTGGCCCTTGTTTCCAGCTTGCATTGGACTCGATCCCTCTACGATAAGCACGGTCAGGTTCCGGTCAGGCATGTCAGCAATGTAGCAGCCGATACGCGGCCTGCATGTGTGTCCTGTGTAGAAGCTTGCAGCTGGTTGTGTGAGCCTCTGGGGCTGAGGAGACTCAAACCCTTGTATGTTATCACATATGTGCCTCTGCTAACCAGAAGGTATGTACTCAGTGTACATCCTGACGTGAGAAGCATTAGGCAACGCTGTAAATTGTAACGGCTGTTAGCACGAGCACTCCAAGTATATTGATATGGCAAGTGCGAATATTGTCGCATTACAGCCTGTAAACGAACACGGATGGGCTTCAAAGTGGATGCGAGTAGATTGATCGAGCGTGAAACGAAGGTGCATTTGTGGTACTTATGTGATTTGCTAGTGTATACTCAGGGATTGCATTGTTGCTGCAGCACGCGTGTGGAGGAAGTGCCTGACTCTACGAGCAATTAATTGTAATTGTTGAGCCTGTATACGTAAGACGTAATACTGGAGGAGGCATCAGTAGCTACGTTTTTGACCCATGCTAGACCTCCAAATGATTCGGTGAATACACCGTGCTTGTGTGGTGGCACGTGAGCTCCTAATAGCGACGGAGCAACCGGATGGCGTGGAGAAGTAAAATCTCTTAAATGCTTATGGCAGTGTGCAAGAAAGACAGCCCCAGAACCGCTGATGCACTACGAAGCTAGTGCGTAGCACCAAAGGCAGCAGAACGCGTAGTGCGTGCGGATGCTTTTTGCACTACGTGATTAATTGTTTTCTCTGGTGTCCAGAATAAGCGGGGGGTGCGCGGAAGTGTGCGCCACTTACACTCTATCCTGCATTGACTCGTTCGGCACAATGCTCAACTCACTCTCCAATGTCAATCCAGGGCACACACACTACTCGACACAGGTTCCAGTGCGTTATCCAAATTGTACTGCTCAAACCATTTCGGGTGATAGGTTTAGGTTTCTGTAGAAATGACTTGCCACGGACTGGCGGGTTCAGTGATGTGCAGCTGTTCCCTAGTGTGCATTTGCCTTTTATGTGCTGGTTGCGATCACACGTAAGCCAAAAGGAGTATGGTCAGCCCTAGATGGAGCTCCAAGGGACTTGCATGCGTGGTTCTCGGGAGGCTGTACACATATTGTATGAGCGCAAATAGAGCCATGGCATGTTAAAGCCGGTTCATGTGTTAAACTCGTGCACACTTTGGCCAGACAGTATGCGTTCAATAAAACTCCAATTATGCAGATATGCGGCACACTGACATCACATATTTTGTAGTGGGCCTGCAGCACGCCAACCGGTCCACTGCCTCGTCGATGGTACAGAGCAGGCATGACTGCAATGCGTGGTTGCGGGAAGGTTTACGCAGTTGAACTAGAAGAACAGGGCACACGCCTAGGTTTTGGCTTCAATCTTTCTAGGTAACGTGTCGAGGTGTTCTGGTACTGCAGCATGCTTTTGCGATACAGGGGCCGATGCCGCAAACGACAAAGGGAATTCGCAAGGCAGCATACGCTCACCGGAATAGGGTGCTGGGGGCAGCAGCAGCAGCATCCAAGCGATGCTTTGTCGAAGGCATTTAGTAGTATTTGCTTTCTTGTCCGTTGGATGTAGTCGTAGCTATTTCGAATAGAAATGCACTGCTGAAATGTCGTGCCCAAGGGCTACACAACGGATTTGGCCATTATGCGTGATGCTTGAACGAAATAATGCGAAAGCGCCAGCTCGCTGCGCAGCTAGTGAGTT
>NW_013565260.1:0-3258 GCF_000499605.1 Eimeria maxima | reverse complement strand
ATATATAAATGTAAATATAAACATACACATAGTGTATACGTATATTATACGTATTTACATATATTTTATTGTAAAAATTTGTATAAAATATATTATATATATAATATATATAATATACATAATGTATATTTGTAACAAATGTAATATATATAATATATAATGCATATATTATATATACTACTTATATATATTATATATATATTATGCCATGTAAATATAAAAATGAATAAAAAGTGTGGCCTTTTTGTTTGTTTTTTCCCTCCCTTTCTTTTTCCTTCTATTTCCTCCCTTTTCTTCTTTGCCGCCTTTGGCGTCTTCTTTCTCCTTTATTCTTCATTCTCTTCTTTTTTGTTCTTTCTTCCTATTTATTTCTTCTTATTGTTCTCTTCTTTCGTATTTCCTATTTCTTCTGTTTTATCTTTTTATTTTACCTCTTCCTTCTCCTTCCTTGTTCATCCTTCCCCACCTGCACCTGCCTCCCTTACACATTTCCTTTTTCTTTTTTTTCCTCTTTTTCTTTTTTTCCTCCTCTTTGCTTTTTTTTTTCGTCTTTTTGACAGAATTAATTCATCAACTTTTTATCCAAAGTCCGCGGGATTCCCGTTTTGGCAGTTTGAGGATTCAATCCGTGGTGCAGTTGCTGCTGCTCCTGCTGCAGCTATTGCTGCTGAGCTTATTGTGCCACTTGCTGCTGCATTTGCTGCTGCATGTGCTGCCGCATTTGCTGCTGCACCTTTTCACAGTTGCTGCTGCATGTGTTGCACTGCACCATCGATACTGCCTCGAGACATTGGAGTTAATTCTTTGTATTTATTTATGTTACTACAATTATACATTATAATTATATTTATAGCAATAATAATTATTATTATTATAATTAATAATATAAATTATAAAACATTATTCTTATTCTGTCTTGAATGCCTCTGCTATCTGCTGAGGAAACTTTGCTGCCTCCAGCAGCCGCTGCAGCTCGAGCCTCGCTGTTGTGAGCCTCCATGAGTGTTTTTTGATTTGTTTTTCTGTTGCTGCTGCTATAGCACGTTCTGTCTCTGTTCCTCCTGCTGCTGTTGCAGATCCTGCTTGCTGCTGCAGCGCTATGCACTGCATTAAGTCGTCGAATGCTGCTGCAGCAATTGTTATTATACGCGAATAGAGCTGCTGATCATGAACATCAGGAAAATAACGAGAAGACAAGACAGCTTCCTTCCATTCTTCCTTGAGGCGTTTACTGCCAACTGCATGCAGCACCGACTCAAGCTGCTGCAGTCGTTGCTGCTGTTGCGGCGTCAGCTTGTTGTTTGCTGCACCAGCTAATAGCATCCTGTAAAGGATTGTAAGTTCTGCTGCAGCCACGAGATCCTCTTGCAGCATAGCAGCAGCCTTGGAACGTCCAGATAAAGACAAATGCTGCTGCCGCTGTTGCTGCTGCTGCTGCTTCAGCAATTTTGCACGCTGCAGCAGCGCCTTAATTATAGGCAACAGATCTGCTGGCGCCTCCTCGAGCAGCGTCTTATAGTCTACCGGCTTCAGCAGCATGTCACTCAATGTTATCCGCTCTTCTAGCCACTCTAGCTCCTGTTGCTGATCTGCAGAATCTATTGCAAGCAAGTCTTGAGTCTGTCGCAGCAGCGATTTGTCTTGTTCTGCTGCTGCTGCTTCTGCTTCTGTTGCAGAAAAGGAAAAACGAGGTGTCGCCTCTTCCGCCTCATGGGGAGTAAAAGGAATTTCTGCCCTCTCTTGCAGCAGCTTTAAAAGCTCTCTATCGCCTTCTATTCCTGATAGGCTTATAGAGAAGAAACACACCATACCAAGGGCCAGCAGCATTGGAAACCAGGGAGGAGGAGCGGAATTCAGCAGACGCTGCCTCTCTGCAAACGACAAATACCTCCTGTGGTTACTGCTGCCGTTGCTGCTTGCTGGGGCCTCAACCTGCGATCCCGCAGCACCGCGCTGCTGTTGACGCTCCAGCTCCTGAAGGGGACTTAGTCCCCGCCTACCTGACTTGGAAAGCCCTAAGATATGAGGCAGCAGTAGAGAACCAGTACCTTCTCCGCCTGTGGCTGTCGTTGCTTCTGCTGCTGCCGCCGTTTCGCCTGCAGAGGAGGCTCCGTCTGGTGTTGGTCGTGCTGCGCCGGCTGCTCCTGGTGCTGGTGCTGCTGCAGCAGCAGCTTCGGGTTTTTCAGAGCTAGATTCGCCAGGCATTTTCAGTTAAGATGCAAAAAAACAAAATCTATTATTACTGACAGGGATAAACTCCTCCTATTCGATTAGAAGGTCAACATCGAGACCGTGGAGGAGGCAGGCAGCCAGTGTAGCAGGCGGACGGGCCGCAGGGTGTGGAGGCTGCTGTAATAAAACCGTCTGGAATAATAAATAGGGAACTTAATTATCCCAATTGAAGAAAAATAATTTGCATCCCACCGGGAGGACGAAATTTAAAGATAACTGGAGTCAAAAGAAGGGCGGCTCCTGCTCCACACTTTCCACTGCGGTGCTCGGCACCGATTGGCACACAAGAAGCCCCGAAGGCTGACGATGTTACTTAGAAACAATTACTCCATTTAGTTCTTAAATGTTGTTATTTATTGTTTTACTCTTTGTTTATTATAGCGTTTACATCCTTATGAAGGGACGAATCTAGAAAAGGCACGCACAGAAAGTCGCGGGCACCCCCACGCCAGTAGTACCAGCAGCCACAGCAGCAGCGGCTGCTGCAGCAGCAGCTGCTGCAGCAGCAACAGCAGCTGCTGGGCTGAAACAACAGCAACAATAAAACTAGCAACTCCATTAACACCAGCCGCAACAACAATCATAACACTAAACAGAACTAAAGAAGAACATTTCATATTCCGAGCAATATCGAGCTACTAGCATCGATTTTGTAACCATCAACTCTGCCACACACTGCGGATGTACCCCGATGTTTGTGTGCAGCGCCCGTCTACGGCATTTAATTAAACTTAAACCCCATACTTTTCTTTTCCTCGTAGGTGCAATAGTAAATGGCTGCCCTGGAGTACCCTTCGGATAAGTATTGTAAAAAGAAGCGTGCAATGCCCTGGTACGCAGTAGACAGCGGCAAATGGAAAAGTGCACGAACGAAGAAAGAGACAGTTGAGCGGCGAATATGAATTGGAGAGCAAATAGACCATGCAGCAAGCGAGAATTATAGCAAATCCAAGGGTATAAACAGAAGAGGCGAGCACTCATAGATGCACGCACAGACACAAACATATATATATATATATATATATT
>NW_013565259.1:0-3265 GCF_000499605.1 Eimeria maxima | reverse complement strand
CGATCTGCTGCTGCTGCTGCTGCTGCTGCTGCTGCTGCAGATGGTGTATTGGTATAAAGTATGTATAAACATGAATAATATAAAAAATATTCTTTTTATTAATTACTTTTATTTATAATAATAATAATATTTATTATTATTTGTGGATTAGTTGCAGAAGTTGCTGCTGCATTTTGCATGCAGCAGCGGAGCAGCAAGGAGCAGCAGCAGCAGCAGCAGCAGCAGCAAAGCCTACACGACACTACTAGGGGAGGCATCACCATCATCAGCAGCAGCAGCGTGGGGGTTTGCTGCAGCAGGAGCAGCAGCAAGGCTTGTTGTGTGGCTGTTTCTTTGTATTATTTCTTTATTAATAATTTATTAATTAAGAAAGAGTTTTGTTCCCTTTTTTTGCTGCTATTTTTGTATAATTTGCTGCTTTTGCTGCAGCTGCTGCTGCTGGGAGAGCGGTTTGCTTAGGCGGCTGCTGCTGCTTGCTGCTGCTGCTGCTGGCGGTGCTCTGCGCCTGTTTGTTTGCCTCCCTTCCTTTCTTTCTTTTTGCCTTTTTCTTTTTTCTTCAATATTGATTTGTTGTTTTTATTCCTTTTTATCTATTTTGCTGCTCTTTTGCTGCTGTTAGGGTGTATATACCCCCCCTCTCCTCCTCTCTTTTCTTGCTGATCTTGTTCCCTGTTGCTGCTCCTGCTGCTACTGTTGTGCTCCTGCTGCTCCTTGCTTGCTGCTCATCTTGCTGCTCTTGCTGCTCCTGCCCGCATCCTTAATTATTATTCATTATATACTACTAAGAATGCCGCATCCTTGCAGGCAGCTGCATTTGCTGCTGCTGTTCCTCCTCCCTCTTATCCTTGCTGCATGCAGCAGCAGCAATGGCCCAATCTCCTCTGCAGCAGCAGCAGCAGCAAGGGAAGATGAACAGATTGACATAATGGAGGTAATGGACGGTGAAGGTCCTTATCCTGTAGCAGCAGCAACAGCAGCAGCAGCAGCAGCAGCAGCAGATCCTCAGCTTCTTACTCCTGGTGCAGCATCAGTTCAAGACATAGTACTAGAAGATGATGCAGCAGCAGCAGGAGCAGCAGCAGCAGCAGCAGCAGGAGATGATGATGAGGAAGAAGAAGAGGAAGAAGAAGAGGAAGAAGAAGAAGAAGGAATAAATAACGAGGAAGAAGTACAGCGCAAGGAAGAAGATAGACCAAGAACTACTAAGCGTCTATACACCACAAAAAAGAGCATGCGTGCTGCAGCAGCAGCAAATAGCCAAGCAGCAGCAGCAAGAAAGAAATTTATTACTGTTGTGTCTTTGCTGCTGCTGCTCAGTGCCTTCCTTAGTATGCGCAGCAAACTTGTACAGCCTGATGACGAGGAGGAGGAGGAGGAGGCACTAGAGGAGGACCCAAGCAGCAGCAGCAGCAACAACAGCAGCAACAAGAACCAGGAGGAGCAGCAGCAGCAAGGAGAGGAGGACGAAGCAACAACAGATGAAGGAACAGATGCTTCCCTCTCTTAATTACATCAATAATAATTACTCCTTATCTATATACTACTACAGCTGCTGCTGCTGTTGCTGCTGCTGCTGCTGCAGCAGCAGCAACAGCAGCAACAGCTGCAGCAATAGCTGTACTGCAGGTGCAGTAGTTGCTGCTGCAGCAGTTGCTGCTGCAGCAACAACTGCTGCTTATGCTTGTCGCGCCCCCGTCTACTGCAGCAGCAAGGCAGTGCGCACCGACTAACGGTAGCAGCAGCAGTAGCAGCAGCAGCAGCAGCAGCAATAGTGTGTGCGTACTAGTGGTAGCAGTAGCTGCTGATGTAGAAACTGCTGTTGCAGCAACTGAAGCAAACAGGAACAGCAGCAGCAGCAGCAGCAGCAGCAGCAGCAGCTGACTGTCTTTCGTTTTCGTGCCTACTAAGGCGCCTCTTATATTCACAGGACTCAGGGAAGGCACCAGGCAACAGGTGCAACAACAACTGCTGCTGCAGCAGCAGCAGCAGCAGCAGCAGCAGGAACAGCAGCAGCAACAGCAGCAGCAGCAGGGAGAAACAGACGAAGAAGAAGTAGATGGGGACCAAGCTGGGCGCAATGAAGCAATAAAATGCATGCATGCATCTTTATGCATGCATGCATCTCTGTGTATGCATGCGCGCATGCATATATGCATGCATGCATGCATCTCTATGCATGCATGCATGCATTTACGGCGTCTGCGTTTTGCCCACAGGAGGTTATCTTTGTCTGTGTTGAGAGGTGCTGCTGCTGCAGCAGCTGCAGCAGCAGCAGCAGCAGGTGCGCTGGCTGGTTGTTGGTGGTGTGTGTTGCTGCTGCTGCGGTAGTAGTGGCAGCAGCAGCAGCAGCAGCAGCTACTGCTGCTGCTGCAGCCGTGGGAGATGTAGGCAGCAGCTGTGTAGCTGTTGCAGGTGTTGTAGCTGTTGCAGCAAGAGCTGCAGCAGGGGAGTTGCAGCAGCAGCAGCAGCAGCAGGAGCTGCAGCAGCTGCAGCAAGGTCGTCCGGGTGTCGTTGTTAGGTTTGCATGCGCATGCGCTGCTTGTGGGGTTTCTTGCATGCGCTTGCATGCGCTTTTGGGGCTGCATGCGAAAGTGCATGCGGCTGTAAACGCTGCATGCAGGGGAGTAGGCAGGGGCGCAGATAAGTGTCTGATTGTAGCAGCAGCAGCAGCAGCAGCAACTATAGCTGCTGCTTCTGCTGCTGCCGCCGCTGCTGCTGCTGCTGCTGCAGGTCCAGTAGTTTCGTATGCATAGCAGAAGCAACAGCAACAGCAGAAGCACATGCGGTGGTGGGTAGGGAAGAGCAGCAGCAGCAGCAGCAGCAGCAACAGCAGCAGAGCAGCAGCAAGGGCAGCAGCAGACATAGTAAATGCAGCAGGGTGGGTATATAACTGTACCTACTGTTACTGCGACAGCTGTTGCTGCAGCAGCAGCAGCAGCAGCAGATGTTGTTGTTGCTGCTGCTACTGCAGTACTACTACTACTGCTGCTACTGCTGCTGCTGCTGCTGCTGCTGCTGCTGCTGCTGCTGCTGCTGCAGTGTAGTAGCTCTTAATTGAACAGGCATCCGCGTAATTTCAAACTCGGCGATTATTTCTGGACTTGTCTTCTCTTTCTTATTAACCCTTATAAACCCTAAACCCTAAACCCTAAACCCTAATTCCTTATAAACCCTAAACCCTAAACCCTAATTCACCATTATTGTAAACCCTAAATACTAATGTACCTTATTACGTAAACCCTAATTATATATATATATATATATA